>NW_028327177.1:61521494-61606494 GCF_987537825.1 Furipterus horrens
GAAGTTATTCCAGTGTGCTGTGTGCAACAAATTCACCTCTGACAGCTTGGAGGCCCTGAGCGTGCATGTGAGCAGTGAGCGCGCTCTCCCTGAAGAGGAGTGGAGGGCTGTAATTGGAGATATCTACCAGTGCAAGCTCTGTAACTACAACACTCAGCTCAAAGCCAACTTCCAGCTCCACTGCAAGACTGACAAACACATGCAGAAGTACCAGCTGGTGGCTCACATTAAAGAAGGGGGCAAAAGCAACGAGTGGAGGCTGAAGTGCATTGCCATTGGCAACCCAGTCCACTTGAAGTGTAACGCCTGTGACTACTACACCAACAGTGTGGATAAGTTACGTTTGCACACCACCAATCACAGGCACGAGGCTGCCCTGAAGCTCTACAAGGTAAGAGTGATATCCCTTTCTCTTGGCATAGAGGCAGGAAGGGAATTAACTGTTTCAGATCTTGGAGCACAAGTCTACAAATTAAGAAAAGAAAGAAAGAAAGAAAGAAAGAAAGAAAGAAAGAAAGAAAGAAAGAAAGAAAGAAAGAAAGAAAGAAAGAAAGAAAGAAAGACAAGGTACACAGTATCTGCCAAACATTACTACACATTATGTTGAAATCTAGAGAACTGGATAATTTATTTGAAAGACTGACCATATGTCCCTTTTACACCTATCTCAGTGGCATTGATGATTCTGGTTTCCCCCAAAGCAAGTAAGTTTTATGAGTGTTGTCATATGTAAAAGTATACTTTTAGACCTCTGTTATTAACTGATTTTTTAAAAATAGTATACCACTCATGGCTAAGTATGAATGGTTACAGGGAGCAGGAGAAAATAATAGTGCTACCTGGTGAATACATCATCTTTTGCTTGTTGAGAAACAAGGGCAATTCAAACTCCCTATTTCCTTTTTTTTCTTTCTTTTTCTTCTTTTCTTCCTTTCTTTCTTCCTTCCTTCCTTTCTTTCCTTCTTTCTTTCTTTCTTTCTTCCTTTCTTTCCTTTCTTTCTTTTTTTCCTGTTCCTAACAGTATTGAGTAAACGTACTCCCTTTCTGTCCCTTGGCATCAGTTGAAAGTCTTCTTAACTTAGTTGTTATTTTGCATGACTTTTCCCAGTTAGTAATATTTTTATCTCCCAATGGGTGTGGCAGGGATAAAAATGTTCATTCAATGGCAAATATACCTGTATCTCTACTGGTTAAAATAAATAAATGCAGGTGTAGTGAATACATGCATGTGATGAACACCATTGATTAAACAATTTATCTTAACTTTTTCTAAACATTGATTACTGGTTAATTTCTTTTTGGCAGTTGGTGTACTGGTCTGGCTTGATTTTCTTTGTTCATGTACCCATGTAACAGATTAATTTCTGTGATGAATAACTTGGTGACTTATTAAAAACTTTTGTCTAGAGGACATTAAAATTCAGGAAGTATTGCAAACCATTTGTCATTGTAACAGGCTCTAAATATGATTACAAAATCTATTTTGCAAGTGTTATCTCGATTTATACTAGAAATCAGTGATAACTATACTATCAGGAGTCAACCAACGATTATAATACTTATGGCTTTTTTTTCCCCCCTATGGCTTTTCTAATACTATTTCAAACTATAAACACATGACAAGAACAGCAGATTGTGGTTGTCTAGAGCACATGCAGGAATTATTTATTTGGGTTGGCCTGGTACTGCTTGTTTAGGTTGTTTCTTGAAGTTCAAATTTTAGATTGATGTACTGAGCCTAAAATCCTAAAGACTTGGTGGTAGAATTTGTAACATTGTTCTTGTGATGTTGGTGCTCTGTGGATCAATAATGAAAGCATTAGATTTGGGTTACATAGCTTGAGGGGAGTTCAGGCCTTAATGTGAGGTAGAAAACTTCTAAGTTGGTGGTATTGAAATATAATCTAATGAAGTAATTGTATTATAATTCATAGATTTTCAGCTGTCAACTTCTTTTCTTGATATCTGACCTATTGAAAATTTTAGAATTCCTAGGAGAAAAAAACAAACATTAAATTTTGTATAAATAATAGATCTCAATCCTGGGAGCGAGATAGAATATTCATGGACTGAGCAGCTCCTCTAACACTTTAAATTACCATGTGAAGAGAAGATATAAATGTACAAATTTTTCCTGTTTTAATAATCTCATGTGGGAAACTCAAGAAAAGTAAGGTGTTATTTTCTCATGAAAGGTTATTTAATCTAATTCGTAATTATTTAGATGTGTGTGTCCATGTGTGTATTAAGTTTATTCATTCAATCCACGAGTATGGATTGACAGCCCTCACTGTCTGCAGAGCAATTTGCTGGGTGCCAGAGTTAGTCTGGAAATCCCTTTGCAAGGAGAGTTGGATATTGTCTTTGAATGGATAACAACCCAATGAGATAAAGCCTTGTTTATACAGAGGGCTTTAAAGCAGAAAGAACTTTAGATCCCAGGACCAAAGGGTACATCTGTCCTCTCATCTTAAAAATGTTATTTCATGTAAAAAATGTTTTCCCCAACTCTTCTTTATTTGCCCATCTCTTAAACATCCAAGTTCCCTCATAGTGTAGTGTCTAAAAATGGTCAGCAAACAAACAAAAACACAGTTTGAGCAAACCTACCTTGAGTTGAAAGAAGATTGAACAGAGAAATAGTTGAGCTATGGCAACTTGGCATTGGGCAATTGAACTGCATTATCCTTCAGAGAGCATTCTTTATTTATATTAGTAACTATAACATTCCTCCAGAATAGCAGTGTGTTGAGAATACCATTTCTAAACTGAGTTACAAAAATGATGTGTAAGATAGAGAGAAGAATTTCGTGTGTGGTAATGAGGATTTAGCAACCTTGCTCAGCTTGTGTGAGCAAAATAAAATTGCTTACTAAGTAACATTAATTGCTTTTAAATGAGAACCCAACAAATTGGCTGGGGCCTGAAAACAACTATGGCTTGTAATTTGGCTAAAATAATAAAATTAGACTTAAAATAATTTCAGTTAATGTTTAGACAGTAATCTCCTATATAGAGTTTATTTTCATTAAGAGCTTAATTGATATCATTTTGTATCAGGAATTATTCAGACTTTAAGGGAAAGTGACAAGTAGTAGTTACAAGACAAATGCGGAGCTGTGAGAATTCAGGGTTTTTTTGTTATTGACAATGTATTGATGCACACACACTTTAAATGTGGTCATGTGTCAGTTTGATTTGAATAGACAACCTCTTGCTGTATTACCTATAAGAAGTATGTATCCTCATTCCAGTTTAAGAAGGTTAAAGGTTAAAGGTGAGCTTAAAAGCATCATCTGCCTAGCTGCTTAACTTTAAATTGATCAATTTAATGAAAATCTGTTTTACAGATGTTGTTTTAATGTATTTGGCAGGATTTAGGCAGCCTTAACATTAGACGTATGCTAGTAAAAATTATTTCTTTATTTGACCAGAACAACACCTTTCCTTTTATGTTTAAGGTAAAAGGCTTGTGGGTTATGATATTTTGGCAAAGAATCTAGAGGCAGAATGCGTTGATGATCTTTCCATATGGACTTAAAAAAAGAATACCTTTATGTCTATTGCTAATGATGGCTACAAAAATAAGCAAAGCTGTATTCATTTTTTGGCAGTGTTATTTTCCTGAGAACTTTTTTCAAAAAATTTTTCTTAAGAAAATCTTAGATCTTCAAGCAAAGTTTTCTTAAGTGCTATTTTGATTTTCCCCTAAAAATTTTCATAATGAAGCAAAATTGGTATGGTAATTTAAAACAATAAAATGAAACTGCAGCTTGCCCTTATTTTTCTCTTTTAATATGTGAAAGTGTATTTAAAGTGAGGTTAATACTAAATGCATAGGGAGTTAGTATTGCAAGGTAAAATGGGTGTGTATTTCTATCCATATCTTTATCTGTATATAAAGCAAAAACAGTGTTTCTTAACTAACCGCTTTATTAAATTTGATTACATTCTTTTAATGTTATGCCTTTGCATCCTCTACAAATTTTTGTCAGTTGATATTCATATAATGAGTCTTCAGTAAATATTTGCAGGATGAACAATGGACTAATGAATAAACTGGAGAATATTTCCAAGAAACCCCTTTAAAATGCATTGCAATTTGGTTTACCCCTTAAATGATCCCAAATGTTTTCAAAGAAGTTCAGTAAAAAGATATAATGAAAAACCACTTTGCCGTTCACATTCAAAGTGAGAAGAAACAAATAAGACTTGAGTGATATTTCTGATTTATAGTTTTGCTTGTTCTTGGGTCAGGATGGCCAAGACTTTCCCAGACAACTGATGGGACCACGACCATCTACTTGGGACTTTCAAGATCTGCATATCCACTGCTCTCAGGGTACAATATGTATTTTAAGTGAGGTGTTCACAGCTTTAATGGTTCAAAATCAAAAGCTGAATTACCCTAGCTATTTTTCTTCCTTCATCTGCTAGAAGTGATGCAGAATAGTCTGTCTGAATTCCATAGTGCCCTTTTCATATTTGGATTTCAAATTCACTCAGAGCAGTCAGTGAATCTCTTGTCTCCATGGTGAGCAGAGGAACACACATGGGACTGACTCCTAGGTAACTTTTAGTGTAACATTCCCCCAAGGAGTATCTTGGAGTTTTCTCATTATCCATGTTATGGATGAAAGAATCTGGATTAAAAACTAAAATTCAGAAGAGACTGCAAGGAGTCAGTTTAGCAAAAGTATGTGGAGAGGGAATAAAAAATGGAACAATTATCCTCACCTACATATTTTTTGCTTTTATTTCTTTTTTACTAGTAGGAAATAATAACCTGATTAGTTTGGAATTAACAAAGAATCACAAGGATTTTGTTTCAATAGGCTTGAATCCAACTTTGCAATTTAAAATCAAATATACCAGATATGTACCATTGCAATTATGGAACTGTTATTGTCCCAGTGTGATGGTAAAAGAGGTCAGGAGATTGTGTGGAACACATTTACATAAAAGTCATTGTGCAAAAGGAAATTGGAATATGTGTATATGTCTAAGAAACCAAACAGTTTTTACTCAATCTTAGTCTAGTCATTTATTTAGATGAAGAAAACTGTTTTCAGAGATAAACAAAAAGTTATACTTTTCTGTTGCTAAACATTAACCTGAATATGGAAAATTGTGCACTTTTTGTATTAGTTTCAGATTTATGTTCCTTTCAAAGTTGAAATGCAGTGTGAAATCCAATTCCAGTTGCAGGATTTATTTTAAAAAGTACTCACTGTTCAAGTTATTTTATTGTATTCTCATGTAAAAAGCTAAGACAGAGGATGGAAAAAGTTTCTGTAGTAGAACAATAAATGCTTGCATAATAAATATGTAGGATGGACAAATACACAGATCAAATACAGAGGAGCTGGTTAGCTAATAGTAACTAATAAATCACAGGTGTTCTCAGATTGCAATGTAATTGGCCAGCCCTATCTAATACGTCTACAGTACTTCTTTTTTTTAAGCTTGACATTTGCTGAAGCACAGCCAAGTGTTCTAACATAGTGACTCCAGCACAAATATGAACTTTCTCACTGCATTCACATGGCAAAAAATGTATTCCATTATATGCCAAACTCCTCTTTGTAATTCACTAGGAAAAAGTGATCCTACATTTTGTTTACCCAAATATTAGATAGATAGATAGATAGATAGATAGATAGATAGATAGCAATTCCTGGAAAGATTACTTTAGATCCTGCATTAGCAACATTTTACATCCATGTTAGGATAGAGAAATTGCTAACCAACTCAGACAAAATCTAAAGAGAGTGAAGTGTGTCACTAGAAGCCTCCTATTTTATTTCTGATGTGTCTTTCCTTAACTGGAGGGCTACTGTCAGGCTCATACTAGTGTTATTCTCTCTGGTTTTCTGAAATCCTTACTACTTTATCCCACCTAGACCTTCTCTCCATGGAAATACTCTGTGTTGCAAGATTACACATCTAGTTCCCCCAAGAACAGTAGCATTTCTGTAATTAAGGGGAAAGAAACCCTTTCACAAAAGCCAAGTAGTGCATCCAAAGCTGTAAATTACTTTCCAGTCTTTCTTAGGGTGCATTTTGTTTATAAGGAGCTGCTTCCTCTGGATGAATTCCTGGGTATGTGAGTGCAGTGCTTATGTCAGGATGAGCATTAGGGAGGACAATGCTTCACCCAATGAGCTTTTTTCTCCTTCCGAACACACACAGACGGACATACAGAAACACCCCCCCCCCATTTCATACTGCCCTTCACAACTGAAATGCAACAAAGAAATTGGCACTACCATTCCCCACATGTCAAGACCATGTCACCTTGTACTTGATGATTTATATTATGTTTCTATCTAACTCGTGCTCATTCTATAGCCTGTGAGTGTAGGTATGGTTTAACTAAAAGTAGTAAACTGCCTATGGGTCACCCACCCCAAGATTAGTTAGGTAATGTAGACCAAGGTGCTGTCTCATAATGAGCATGCCTTCCCTGTATGTTTCTTTGGCTTCAGTTTAGTTGTCCCTGTTATTGGAGCTTGTAGAAAATTGCTGAAGTATTCCAGTAGGTCTTGGGATTCCATGCGGTGTTGCAGCCAGAGTCATATGTTAGCCAGGCCTCACACTGCTGAAAGGGTCTTGGCCTGGGGTGGAGTGAGGAGGAGCTGGCATGTGCATAATGACCACATTCTGCTTCCAGAACATCTGGCCTGCCTGAGTTCTACTAGAAATGCTTTCCTAAGTTTGTTTGTGTCAGAGCCCATGCTCAGGCTGAGTTCAATTAGATGTGGAGATTTGTTCATTATTCAGATAATTCAAGCCTCAAAAGGCACTTTTCCCCAAATTATCAGTGTATTGCATGAAAGCTTATGATGATATGATTTATTCAAAAGAAGAACAACAATGTAGGCACAACCCCCTCTCACCCATAAGGTCTTCACAGATTCTGTAGCCTAGAGGAGTGTGATGTGGATATGGACACAAGGGTCAAGGCTTTGTTTGCAGAATACTCAAATGATACCCCAAGTTTTACTTCTAATAAATACAGAAGCATTCATTGAGCAGTTACTGTGTGCTAAGTTCTAAAATCTCATTGTGTATGGATGCTATGTCCCATTAATATGGTAGGATTTGACCCATCTTCTCTAAGGTGATGCTTCCTAACTCACTTGGTTCTTCTAACATGGCAGGGACATTAATCAAATCAGAGGCTGAATCCATATACTAGGCATCAAAACTTTGATGCTTTTTTCATCAGTGGTTGGTCTGCCAAAAGATTGAATGTGACTGCTCTCCTGGGTCACCAGTAGATGTTGAACATTGTCACTTATATATCTCAGCTTACTCTCACTGGCCTCCGTCATGGCAAGACTTCATTGATCAGTTTCAGACAGGCATTATGGTGGAAACGTGAGGAAAGGATAGAGCTTTTTATTAGTTGACACATGAATGTTGTTTTTCATGCATGAGGGTGATGCTGCTGATGCATTGCCTAGAAAATGAAGAAGAAAACCACTCAATCAAAAATGCAAAAGTGTCAGATTATAACTTCAGTCTATCCTCTTGTAGAACCAGGTGCTTCTTGGAGAATCTCTTGTAAATTCAGTTTACAACACTGTCAGCGAGAGTTCTACTTAAAGAACAATTATTATAACAACTTATTCTAGTATTATCCCAGGTAACAAATATTGTGTATGGTAACATTTAACTTTATTTGGTTTTGTAATTTTTTACTGATGTTTTCATTTTATTTTAAGGAATCCTACTTTTATAGCCTGACTGTAAGGCTTAAAATATTAAATGTGTATATGTAAATATAAAAGTGTATTGAGACCATAATCTCAAAAATTATTGATTCAGATTTTCCTAAAACCTTTCTTTTATTGGAAATATTAGATAGCATATTCATTTCTTTCTCCTTGTTGCTAAAGAAATAAATGTTAGGGTTATATTTCCCCTTTAAGCAGTTTTTAAAGAGTGGTATAGAAGAAGATTAGGGTTGAAGAATTCTTTGTACCTGAATATCTGCTGATAAAATTGGTGGAATGCAGGGCTGAGGCAGAAATAAATGAGCTATTGACAGGTTTGACTGTATTCCTTAACTATGATTGGGAAGGAAAGCTTTTAAAATTTTAAACATTGATTTTTTTTGGCTATGATTATGTGTCCTGTGTCAAGAAAAGCCTCATCAATAGCTACAGTTGGCTATTGACTATTTATATATGATGTATGAGATATCTGCAAGAATCTTACCGAAAATGTCCCTTCTTCTGATGCCACATAGTCTGTCAACAGTGAAGCCCTATTGATAATTGGCTTATCCATTTATTACCTTTTAAAATGGTGCTACTTTTTGAAGAGAGAACCTATAGGGACTACAATCATAATAAGCTAAACTTTTTGTGGGCATTATCTCATTTACTGTTCTAAACAACTGGATGTTGTTATTCCCATTTCAACATATGAGGACTGAGATTCAGAACAAACCACCTTGCTCAAGTTCTCACACATAGTAAGAACCTGGGCTGGAGTCCTAACTGTACACTCTTCTCAACCCTGCCCTTGCCTACAATCTGAGGCTCTGCTAATGAAACCACTTTTTGACATATTTAAGAAAAAAGGAAGACCAGGGAGTGGGAAAGGAAGAGGAAGACCAGGAGGTGCAGAGGCAAACATTTTGTATAGAACTTAATCATTTATTCCTCCAAGTTAGCAGATTCCCTTACAGATACTGCAGATGCAATGTAATCTAAGAGCTGGGTAGACAGGACTGCATACTTGACTGCATGCAATCAACTGGAATGATAAGCTTAGACTTGTTGAGCCATCTACAAGCCAGAAGGAAAATTGCTGACTAAAACTGTCACCTGAATATTCCTGTCACAACACAATTCTTTTCTTTAAAGGAACTTCCTTCCCTGGCATTTTTGGGTGTTTGCTTTATTAAATAGAAAGGACTAATAGAATATTTATCACTTCTGATGCCTCGGCTCTCCGTGCTGGCAAGTTAAACACCATTAGAAGCTGCATTAATTCATTCAGGTCACCAGAGTACTTCAGTAGTAATGTACTAAATGGTACCTAACTGACCTGAAAAGGGGAACATGCCTCCCTAAGCATTTAACTTACTACACAGAACAGCCAAGCACAGACTGTTCTCTGCCCAGAGCCTACTTGTCCTCTTCCCTTTTCCTGACATTCTTATAACTACTTGAGGAAGTCCTACTTACTTGCTAATTACTATAGAATTTTGTTTTGAATTATTATTAACTTTTATCTTTCACTTAACCTTGGGTCCATTTAGGTACCAGGTTCCAATGCACTTCCTTCTTCTCTTGTCTTAAAATTTTGCTAATGATTCCAACAAAGACCCCCAAATCTTGTTAGAACTGTTTACACTGACTGAACTTCAAGATGCATGGGGAAATCTTGCCTTCCAGGGTCTGGCTACCCAATCCTGCAAAAATCACCCATTGTTGCCATTGCTGCAATTGGCTACACTCACGAATGAAAACTTTTTCTTTTTTATTGAAAAGTAAGAATAGTCTGACTTTTGAAATGACAGGACTGTGCTCAGTAGAGAAGCTCCCAAACCTGTAGCTGGAGTGTGTAAGGCATGCAAAAACATTGTGGTAATTATAGCGTGCAGTGGTTTTCAAAAACTTTAAATCTTCCTAAATATTCACTTGGTAGGCCTGAGAACAACACTAGCATATGTCCTCAGGGCCTAAAATCATTCATTGTTCAATTGTGGGAAATCAGGTAGCAAGTCTAATTGTCATAACCTCTGAAAGAGAGTCAGTTTACATGGTCTCTCCCTTAAACTTTACATATAGTCAGCACCTGGCACTGAGGGACAGAGTAGGTAACATCAGACCTGAGAGACAGGGGCAAATGATCCCTAGTTTTTACACCAAATAAATAATGTTGTTCTATGAAATAAGATTAACATGGGAAAATGGGAATTATAGGAACACCAGAATGTACTTTCAGAAGTTACTTTATTGGGTAAACTGATATAGTGCAGTACTTTAGAAGGGAGCAGACTCTCTACTATATGAGACTATCATGACTTTTTTACAGAGGCTGCACAATGTCCTTTGACAATAATTTGGCTAAAAACAAGTTCTGGGTTTTTTTGTTTTTGTTTATTATAATTTTATTAGCAGATTAAGTAATTTTAAAAATACATTTGAATGGAACTATTGTACCAAGTTTTTACATGATGAGTTTTCCTTGAGAAGTTACTCCCCAGTCTCATAACCAAATCCCTTAAAAATAGGTCTAAGAGGAATTCAGAGTAAAACAGTCTTTGGCTCTCTTAATTCTTTAAGAGAATTAAAATGGTTTTTATGAAGAATTAGTTTTAGAGTATTAATTCTTAACACAGAAATAGAATTAGCATTTTTAAATCATAAATGCAAAATATCTTCCTAATTGCTTAATTTTGTCAACATTTATTTAGGTTTATGTTTCAAAAGAGACTCTCAGGTATAATATTTACTTATAAGTTCCTATAACATGTACTAGGTTATTTTATTCCTTCTTGTAGAACTTGGTAACTTATTGGAAAACCATTGATACAGAAGTACATTGAAATTAATGTTCCCTTTTTTTGTATACTAATACTTATCCAAAAAGTGAACAATTTAATTCTTTGTCAACTCGTGAGGAGACTGTGGATCTATTAGGTCCTGTGTGTTAGGTGATTAAAAAGGCAGAACGACAGTATCCCAGTGATGTTTTCAGTATTCATCCAGGGAGACCTACTTATACTTATTTTGCCCAAACCCTAGAGCAAATTGTGTGTGGTGGCGGCGGTGGTGGTGGTGGTGGTGCTGTGTGTGTGTGTGTGTGTGTGTGTGTGTGTGTGTGAGAGAGAGAGAGAGAGAGAGAGAGAGAGAGAGAGAGAGAGAGAGAAAGGAGAAAATATAGTATGAAGACTTATTTTTAAAAACTGATGAAGATTATGAGTTAATCATTAATTCCACTTACTTTGTTTTAATGTAGATCACAGAAATCTCTTCTTGCATGCTGTAAGTGTTCTCAATCCCTAGAGATAATAAACCTTTGATGATGTTGTGCAAGACTCGTCAACAAGCACTGAAATCAGTTCTGAACGTACACATGACTAATCAAAGGCTCAGGGAACAGGATATGATTTGGTAAAAGTGACAACTTCTCCAAAAAGCAAATGGCCTCAGTCATTGTGGGAGCATATTAAGCCTTTTCCCCCTAAGAAAAAACAGGTCCTGATCCCACCATTGGAGCAGGTTTTTTATTTGTTTTTTTTTTTCCTCAAATGCCTCAGCACTGAGTCTTTTTGAAAGTATCCTTAAAAGCCAAGATTTTCTCAAATTAATGTCTACCTAATTAGTACTCTATTCTCTTCTTTGTCTGAAAGTCACAACAGATACCATAAGACACTTAGACTCAGAAGGAGCCTTAAAATTTAGGGAATTAGATATCAGAACAAGTATCTTCTTAATGTGATCAATTGTCAAGATGTTCATAGAGGGAAAATGATGGAATAAGTCAGCAATCTCAGTAATTAAATGTGAAATTATATATGACATTGAGACTAAAAGTTTCAAGAAATCAGTTGTAAATAATAAAGAAATTAAAGATATGCTACCACATCTACCATGTGGACAGTGCAGTGAATGTTGAAGCCATTGTCTTCTGTCTACCTGCTGCTGCTTTATTTTTTATTTGCAGTAATTTTATTGAGATATAATTTATGCAGCATGCAAGCCACCCATTTAGGTATACAACTAAATGTCTTTTTTTAATATTCACAGTAGTACACAACCATTACCACAATCAATTTTAAAACCTCTTCAACATTCCAAAGAAGAAAAAATATCCTGTATCATTAAGCCCACCTCCTCACCTTACTAATCCCAACCCAGACAACTACTAATTATCTCTGTCTCTTTACATTTGCTTATTCTGGAAATTTCATATAAATGGAATCATACCTTATGTGGTCATTTGTGACTGGCTTCTTTCACTTAGTGTAATGTTTTCAAGATTCATTTATAATTGTCACATGTACAGTAATTCATACCTTTTTCTTAGAGAATTTCCATTGTATGGATAAACTACATTTTATTTATCCTCTCATCAACTGACAGGCATTGGAGTTGTTTCCACTTTTTGATTCTTTTTTATTTTATTTTAAATAATTTATTTGTTTGTTTGTTTGTTTGTTTATTCATTTTTAGAGAGAGGGGAAAGGAGAAAGAGAGGGAGAGAAACATCACTGTGTGGTTGCCTCTCACTCGCGCCCCTAACTGGGGACCTGACGTGCAACCTAGTCATGAGCCCTGACTGGGAATTGAACCAGCGACACTTCGTTCGCAGGCCGATGCTCAATCCACTTTTTGATTCTTATAAATAATGATGCTATGAACATTTGTGGACAAATTTTTTTGTAGATATAGTTTCATTTCTTTTGGGTATACTAAACCTAGGCATGGAATTCCTGAATTGGCAATCACTAATATTAACTGAATGTTCATTACTGTCAGTCAATTCTTATTTAGTCCTGCATCAGATTCTCTTCCTTTTTCTTTAAAGAAAATTACAAAATTTTATTACTCTCACATTGCTCTTTATTAATCTCCTCTTCACTTTGGCTACAAGTTCAGTGATAAAATTAATGGTACTAACATTTATTGAGCAGTTGCTAAATGGCAGATAATCTTCTAAGTTCTTTAAATGTAGTAACATTTAATTCTAAGAACAATCCTATTTGGTAGGCACTATCATCATACCCATTTTGGAGATGGGGAAATTAAGGCAATGAAAGCTTATTTAATTTATTCACAGTCACCTAGCTGGTAACAGTGACAACTGAGTCAGGATTGAACTCAAATGGACTGGTTCCAGTACCCATATTCTTAACAGGGACACTGTCACAGTGAAGTTACTGCATTGGGAAGGGAAACTTGGAAAGGAATGTCTTGTTTGTGGCAGAAGGGAATGGAAATAAGAGTGTAGCTATACTAGTTGACCTTTGAGAAGCACACATATTCCATGAGAGAGGAAGAAACAGGGAATGATGAGATAGATAGAGATTTAAAGTCTTTGAGAGGGAATAGGGTTGGATAGCAAATTAGAAAAGAATCACTAATAACAGTGTGTAGGCTTTAATTCTTTTTTATGTCAGAATATAAATCATTTATTTGATTCATGCCATGTTTTTTGAAAAATAACTATGTGCTGAATTTGTAGGAATGGAAAATTGATATATTTTGTAAAAAATTTACTGAAACACATTTTGTTCTATTAATACATAAATAAATGCTCATCTGTCCTCATTTGTTACAAAGGTACTGAGCTGAACGCCATGGTGAGAAAGTCAGACACAAAGAGAAGATGAGGCAATTCCCATCCTCATGGAACTCACCAGTTTTTAGAAGAAAATATCTAATATTCTCTATCTGTGCTTTATTTTTTCTTGTGAATTGTCCCTTTTAATAGCTTTTCTGAATTCCAGAAACTTGTAAGGATATTGTTAGTACTTTATATAATACTTTTTGGCAATATTTACTACTTTGTGACATCTAGAAAGTTAATATTTAGATTTCCTGTGGTATTTCAGAAAAAAATTAGATTTCTGCTTTGCAAAACTTTGATAAAGAGTGTGCTTATTGTCTCCACACCTATAAAGATGTCCCATTGTTGAAAAATAATGTACAGTCATGATATACCTAATTTGAGTCTTCTCTTTCTTTTGCCTCTTCCTCCCCACCTATGTGATGTTTGTGAGAATGATTTTTATGTTTTCATAATGGTAATGATATTAACAAACTGAAATATTACTTGATGCTTTTTTGGCTAACCAGAAGAATAATTTTCTTGTTGTAGGTATAAACATAAATGTATCTATTTCTAATATCTGATCTCATTAATCATTGATAAAATAGTCTTAATGTTTTATCTAAAGCTATTTCAGGCATCATCCTTTTTTATTCCAATAGTTATAAATGTTCCTTGAAGTTTTCAATTTCTAGAGACTTATACATCTGCACAGAGCCTACTGACATGGGTAGGGCGAGGTCAGCAGTTGGGCTGCCAGTCTTCCTATGTTTAGAACATAGCAATGTGTACTTTCTTCTTTCTGTTTTGCTATCAAAAATAATTTACAGGGGAATTATACAAGAAAACATGATAAGCTTCCATATTATCTGATGCTAAAAGATTCTCCGGAGCTGCTTTCTTGATTCTGAAACACAGCGAAACTCAAAGATTGTCTAGTTCAGCACTTTTATGTCTTTGAACGCTGAGGAGCTTAGTAAGCATTGACGAGGTGGGTATCACATTTTGATACCCTCTCATTATTAATATGTTGGGGGTGGAATGTGGTGGGAGGGTGTGGATGATGTCTCAGAGAAAGGCAGAGAAAGATATACCCATCTATCTCCCTCTTTCTTTGTAACTCAAGAGAAATTTAAAAGAAGAGTTCCACATTTTCTGTCATAAAGTGTGCCATGGACTTTGTCACTCTTTATGTGTCTTTTGGTAAGCATTTTTGTGCCTCAGTTAACTTATTAGTAAGTGAAGAAAAAAAATGAAACACCCCACTGAGTTCTGTAGATCTTAACTAAGGTACAAAAATAACTTTGAAAAAACTATTCTGAAGTTTTTCTTATATTTGGAATATATTACTGGAGTCTTGTCAGCACATCTACTCAGTTGGCATTGCTTTCCATACTTAGAGATAAATTCTGCTTTTCTTATTGTTTAGAACACACTCTCATTTTTAATTTCTATAAGTGCATGTGGTTACTCTGTTATATCTAGGACTTGTCATGGCTGAAAAGCCCTTCTTAACCTTCTCTCTCCAATTGAAATTTGCTTTGAACAGGAATATAGATAAACTCGTCAAATTAAACAAGAGTAAATAGAGCTCATAGAAAATAAATATTTGTGTATCCTTCATGTGTTTTAACTTTAATACGCATTCTTTCTTAGAAGTTTGCCCACAGAAAAGAAATTGTGTATTACACCTTTAAATTCCAGTTTTCAAGTCTGCCAGGTGTGAATTTGCAAATGAGTAATAGTAAGTGGAGCTCACAGTTGAAAAATTAAGGTTTAAAGTTTCTGTGCCTGGTATTAACTTTATTTTTGTGTTTTGGCTGATACCACAATTTTTTCATCTATGAAATGGGTTCTGAGTTACTATTATGATTAGAAAATGAGGATTAACTTAACAGTCTTTGAGATCTGGTCTAAACATAATCACTTACTGGTTCTCAGAGCTGAATTTATTCTATTACCAAGTATCTCATCTTAAATTGCTGTTGTAGCTACACATATATCAGGTTGCTGGTTTTCCACTTATTGTTTTTAATTTGCAAATATATGCTTACATAGTTTTCTTATAAACAAGAACAAAGGTAATAATAGAACTACATTTCTTCATCTCCTATGTTTTATGTATTTACTTGACTAATCATTTTCACTTGTTCATTTATCAAGAGCTGATTCTACCAGGCCCTGTGCTAGGGAATAAGGATAGAGCAGCAAATAAGTAAGACACTGGCCTAGTTCTGGCAGAGCTTATAGTTTAGTGGAGGAGAAAAGCATTAAGTACATAATCGCATATTAGGCAGACAGTTAGTTATTGCTATTGTAAACAAATAATGTAAGCACTTTTTAAAAATCTGGAGTACATATTTGTGTCATTAGTAGAGAGGTACTTGTGTAAGTCCAAGTCTTCCTCTAATTTTGGGAGAAAGTGAAGAATTTTAATGAGACCCTGTATTGGGGTATCTAGAAGCGTAGCCAGGGCTGAACTGCATTGACTTCACTAGATAATGGCTATTATATAGAAAAGGCATTTACCACTGAGATCTTATCACAATGCAAGCACTTTCAAACTTTTTGGAGTCATGAAATATCTATGGTAAAAGGCATTCTAGAAATGGTTGCATGTCTGTCCAGGTCAGAGATTTGCATGGAAGATAATATGGAAGGCTGGATGAGATGAAGTTGACCATTGACAACATACTGGTTCCAAGGCCACAGCTTCTGGGGAACATCCAGGAATCTTGACATTTAAAAAAATGATCCTGACAATCAGCCAGGTTTGGGGGTCACTGGACTAGAAGATTTTGAAGGTCACTATAAAGACTCCATGAGAAGTTAGATAGTGAGTATGGGGGTTTTACTAAGCTTGGCTCTATTAGAGTCTGTTCCTCCCATGTTCAGAGAGAGAAATTGTGTCTTCTGTTGTTCTCTGTGAGTCCTCTTCTTTCACAAACTAGGACTTTGCTTGGGTTGCTGGTGCAGCATACCTTGTCCACAGAAGTCACAGAAGGCATTGTCTTCTGTCTTACTTATTGTTTTGCTTCTAAGGACAAGAGTCTCACATGTTCTGATGTATACACACACACACACACACACACACACACACACAAAGACCTATTACATAGGAAAAATGGTAAACTTTTATAAAGAAACTTTTATACAGCTATTCATTTGTTGAAGGTCTGTTCCTTCAGTCAAATGTTGGGCCAAGAAATTACTTTCTGATTCCAGAAGTCAGTTAAAAAAATATCTAAGGCCCTTTGATAGAATTTTTCAGAAATATGTTTTTTGGTCAATTTTGTCAATTTTTGGAATCGTGTTTTGCCTCATCCTAGTTGCAGACATCCACTCTCCTTGTACACAGATATCCCCAGGCATAGTCTATTTTCTGAACAGGAGTCTTATATGTCTTGGAGAGCTCCTTTCCACATGCCCGATGGGTTGTATGCTCATTCGTAGCACACTGTAATGATTTTGCAATTTTTCATTTTCTTGCTATTCTAGGATGGCAGATTCTGAGGCTTGTTTTTGGAATTTTACTTCATAACAGCATATTCTCATTCTCTCTCTCTCTCATCTCTATCTCCATATATATGAACATAAATGTGTGTGTGTGAATATCTCTTGGTACTGTTTATGAAAGAGAATTGTGTTTTGTACAGTCTATAATTTGACAATTTTCTTTTAATGATCTCTCATACTCTTCTTTTCTCCAGAGTATAACATATAGTACAGATGCACTGGCAGCCACAGTGACAACCAATGCTAAAAAAGAAGCAAATAAATATGATGCCTAAGTTCATGAATAACAGAATCTACCATCTCATAACACCTTATATTTTAACCACTTGCGAGTTAAAAATTGGATCTTCATCTAGTTCATACTCAAATACCATTTTTCTAGATCAACTTGAAATAATCAATTCTGTACTGACTCCAAGAGCTACGTTATTTTTTTTTTTAATTGTTTTTCTCTTACAGTTATCCCATTTTTTCCTCTATTGCTCTCCCTTGCTCTGCCCACCTCCCCTCTCTCCCATGGTCAGTCCCATTTAGTTGTCTATGTCTATAGGTCATTTATACTAGTTCCTTAACTAGACCCTCCCCTTTCTTTCTCCCCTTTTTCTCCTCCCACCTCCCCAAGAACTACATTTTAAAATGTGGATCTACTATAAAATGCCAATGCCAGACTGTAGGAGACCCACGGGCATTACAGCCTGTGTTCTACTAAAGACCCAAACTAAACAATGCCTCTCCCCACAGTCTGTAAGAGTCAGACTAATAAAATAATGAGGTGGGTTGGTTAAATAAATAAAACCATTTATTTCAAGGTTTTGCTAATAATTTGATTGGCTTGATCAGATATGAACCCAGCTGATACATATAGATGAGTTCTGGAAGGGAGTTTCTGAGTTTCCTGATCTCCTGGGATGAGGCTTGGGCATTTGGGGTAGGGAAAAGGTTCAGTGAGCACACACAAGTATCCTATTAACCTTTTGAGGTTTGTACTTAAGTAAAAGACATAGTACAG
Source organism: Furipterus horrens (assembly GCF_987537825.1). NCBI lineage: Eukaryota > Metazoa > Chordata > Mammalia > Chiroptera > Furipteridae > Furipterus > Furipterus horrens. Next base: position 61,539,319 of record NW_028327177.1, read on the forward strand.
TATTGTATATTTGTGTGACCTAAAGCATTTTGCTCTGCTATGACAGGTCATTCTCCTGCATAAATGCAAGGACATTTCATAGTCATAATCTGTTAATACCAGTTTGCAGTGTCACAAATTAAAGCATTAGTAGGTTTGTGCTGTTTGAGGAAGCAAGTGATATAAAATACTATGGGGTGAAAGATGGGGACAGTTTATGGCGGTATAATTTTACTGCCAGTGCCTGAAGCCTTAGAATGTACCTTCACTGAAAGCTTTAATGACTAGTTCATTATGCAAAAAAATACCATTATAATACATAAACCCAGATACATTTTCAAAGAAAAATGGTTTGGTGATTAGCAGACAAAAAAAATTTTTTTTCAAAACAAAAAAGAAAGATTTTACTGCTTTTTTACAATGTATGTTTGAAATGCAGACCAAAATTCTTCCCAGAATTTAAAGAGGGGCATTTTCCACCTCTGTACTAAAAAAATTAGTGATGATTTTTAAAGTATATTTTTATAGGAAATACTGATACTCCCATGGCAGAAATTTTGGCCAAATTATGACTGTTGATATTACCATGAACAACAACAACATCTAAGTCTTCTATCAGGAGGCCTGCAACCAGAGAACATGGAAATGATTGTGTAAATTATAGAAGGAATATCAAATTAAATTCTCTCTTTAATCTTAGTAGTGATTTGAGAGAGTAATGTACTGTAGTACTGTAGTACATTTTGTATTTGCCTAGGCATTTAAATGATTTTCCTTATTTCCCCCTTTTTAGCCTAGATAATGGATATATTCTGAGAGAAAGTTTTGGAAAATAACAATTATAAAGAATGAAAACCAAGGGTTAAAATTATATGCACATCGAACTACAATGAGGGTATTAAAAACATTTCATCCCACTTGTAAAATATCTTCCATGACTATGAAAGGGCAATATTTTTTCAATTATATCTGGTTTAGTCTGTAAATGGATTACTGTATAAGAATTCATATAAAGCAAAGAGTCCAAAAATAACTGAAAGTGTAAGGACAGATAAGTTGAACATATAAAGGCCCTGAGCAAACTTCTCTCACTAGCATTCACAGAACAGAAAAAAAAAAATCTTAATCTCCTGCTCAGGAGCAGGTGAGCAATTTAACCCTTAGCATCATGTGACTGTTTATTGACCGGGAATGCCTTCTGCATAATTTCTAGCTCAATTCTCCAGTGTCTGGAAGATTATGTTTTGTCTCTCCCCAATATTAATAACCAGATTTGATCTTAGGAACATCCAAGGTCAGGTGGACTGGTCAGGTCAGCCTGTTTGTCTGTGTGCATGAACTGTGACATCTATTCAAAGTGACAGGTACAGGATGGTGTGGTGAGAAAAGGGTGTTAACCTTCAGAACACCCAAAGGAGCCTCTTCCTGCTGGGAACAAAGAGACCTAGGGTCTGCGGCCGCCTTCCCTGCCACCCCCATGCTTATGATATTTTCACAAATGCTGTATTGTTGAAGGAATGCATTTCAAAATAGGTAAATGATCTAAATCATCTCAATAAAAACAATACATACAGTATGGCCAAAAGTAGATTTACATTTGTGAGTAGCAAAACAGTTTATTCTTGTGTGATTATTTACTTTAAACCAACTTGGCCCCACCCTATATTTGCATTATTATTTCAAACTTTTATTTGGATTTAACAGTCGTTTGTGTGGATTGATTTTGCATGGCTTTTCCTTTCTTTGGGTAAATGACTCAGCTGCAGTGGAGTGTGGGATCATTATTCCTGAAATGCCCCAGATTCACAAGTAAATAGTACAGAAGCTCTATTGTATGGGGTTAAGCATATTTTAGAAACCATATAAGCACTTTTGAAGCTCCAGAATTTGTAGGTGTCTACTATAAAACTTATCAAATGAACTCATTAAAAAATTCTTGCCTCTTTCTAGTAAAAATTCCTAAGAATCTATCTGGTTCCTAATTGATTTTCTAAGTCAGTTGTTCATTGAATAGATAAGTAGTGCCTGTGATATTTGATTACAGAGCAAGGCACCCATTTAACCTTCTGTTCTTTCATGGCCAGGATTTCAAGTACAATAGAACGTTCCTCCCTGAGGCTCAGCAGGATTAGACAGCCAGCAGTAATCCCTGATATGATGAAATAGACCTGATAGAACTTCACCTCTCTTGTTTAGGATTATGCTCATAAATTCAGCTCACCCACCAGCATTAACCCCTTAGGGACTTGGGCTGGGGTACTTTTATCAGAAAAAGCTGTCAATGAGCAGAAACCTATTAATAAAGTCTAAGCAGTTACACCATATTTCTTGAGCAAAGTATTAGAATAATTTGGAAATGAGAACAGATGTGTGTACTCTTAAGTATTTCCCCCCAAAATTTTCATCTTAAAATATCTGTTTCTCAAGATTTATATTAATTTATCTTCTTAAATATAATTTATTTTAAAAAATTTATGGAAAGTTCTGGTTTGTGTAATAGCTTTCCCACCATGGTCACAGTTAAATCATCTTGTGGAGGGGAAGAATGGATGATTTCATATAACAGAGGACCTTGATAGTCTAGGTTAACTGGAACCAAGGCAAATATGAAAATCCCTAAAGCTCATTTTAGCAAGAGGTTTCCACTCTCTTCGTTTTCCTTTCATTAGAGCAAATTCCATAGGTTTGAGTTTAATTTTCTCTCTTTGCCCTCTGGGGGTTATGAAAATGAGCTGAGAAATGGCCAAAAGGAAGGAAATCAGTGGGTGAAAAAGAACTAGTAAAAGGTATAGTTAATTCACAAATTAGAAAGTCAGGCCTCTGTTAATCAAGAGATGAAAGGAAGAGCCAGCAGTCAATCAATGCAGGTGGCAGTATCGGCCTTTATCATGTTTTTTTAATAATTTGCATTGAATTTTGCTCCTGACACTATTAGACCATCAAAATGAGTCCCTTGCAAAGTCAGATTTGAAATGGGTTATTAGTGACAATGAACACAGTCCGAGAGAGTCTCCCAATAGTTGTGGAAGTGATTAACCTGACTCATGTAGGTCTTTTTGTGTTGACTCTTTAAATATTCATGTTTACAACTAGTCCTATTAATTATTGAAATAAACGATGCTGGTTTTGATGATTAGATGATTTCTCACCAAGTTCACAGGTATTAGAAAAATTTAAGTTTTATTTAACCTCCAAGTACTGTTGTGATGATGAATATGACCTCAATGCCTAAGGTAATATTTCAAGATCAGAGATAATGTAATGTAAGGTGAAAGATAATGTAATGCTAAAGCATTGGTTCATCCACCTTCTTTCATGAAATTGCTTTTGCTAGTGGTTCTTAAAGGGTTTGATTAGAGAAAACATTTGTTTTTACTTAAACATTTTCATAGAATGAATGCAATCACAACAAAAAAATAACTGTGAAGAATTTTTGGAAGCATTTTCTGTCCTTTACCACATTGCCCATCCTATAGATTTGATGATAGCCAATGTCAAGATTACAAGGGGAGAAATACGGTGCATACCTTGTGCTTTGAAGCTTAGTCTTTTATAAAATCTTAAATAAATCCAGTCAGTAAATGAATAAGATTAAAACTTAATGGTTCTGCTTTAATGATACTTTGTTTTTGTCTGGCCGGGAGTGGAGAGATGCTGTGAAATGAGGAGGTGTGACTGGACATGATTCTTGCCAATCGTTAATTAATAATCTTCCCTTTTACTTACTCTTTATACAAAATATCTAATTTTCATGGTTTTAGAGAGCAAAGATGATTTGTGTTGTTCAATGAAGGTGACATATTATTCCAATTAATTGGAAAAATGCTTCCATGGGATAGATGACTTTAGGATGGGGCCCCTTTGACTCTGTCTCTGACAGCGGTCCTTGAATTGCCCTTTTCTCCTGACATGCTTTTACATATGCTGTTGCTAAGATCCCAGTTCTTTGTTCTATGTTATAAAATTCTATTGCATCAGCATGAACAAAACAGAAATATTATAGATGTGAACCTTTCACCCTAAAAGACATATAACAGATTGAAAAGCTCCAGACCTGGGTAACAAGAATGCTTGCAGCCAGCATAGATGGCTTTACAGATGACTAAAAGCTGGTATTAATAAATCTCAAAAGAAGAGGAATAGGAGCAGAATTTACTGAAGTCTATGGACTAATAAAGGGACATGGAACATGTGCCTTTCTGTACTGCGTGTCAGAAAGAACTAGAAATCCTTTCATGTAACTGAGAGAAAACAAATTTCAAAATGACAGAGAGGAGGACTTGGAGTGTATTTGTTTTTCTGTTTGCTAATCAAAAGTAATTCACCTCTGGAATAATTGAGTTAGAAGATTATGGAAAAACTAATTCATTTTGGAATCGTAAGGACAAGGGAGACCTTGAGGAGTCTCCTCCTAGGCAGACAGACAGTATGAAAACCATCCCCCAAAGAAGTCCATATGTATTATTTTTAAAGAGAGAGAACTCATTTAGGTGTGGCCAATGGAATGCTTTGTGACCACAGGAACAAACAGATAATGAGTGAAGAGTTAAAAACTCTGAAGCAAACTCATTGACTCTGCAAACTTGTTATATATAATATCTGTTGCAAAAATTCTTAACTTTTTTGGAAAAGAATTTTGCCTCAATAGCATACTTTAAGCCACTTCTTAAGATACCCTGGAGTGTGCAAACTGAATTAATGGATGGTCTTTGACTGTGGATGAAAAGAGATAGACACGAATAACTAATACACCATATAAAAATCTCTTACATTTTGAATCACTACTTAACTAAAATTCTATGTTCACTGTATTGTTCAGTCCTCATTACAGGCCAATGAAATAACTGCAGTTATCAATGCAATTGTACAGATTAGGAAATGGGCCATAGCAAGGCCAGGTGTCTTACCCAGGGTCCTACATATAATTCAGAAGCTGGGATATGAACCCAGACTTGTCTTACTGGAGGCTGTGCTTTCAATCATTGTTCTTGACTGCTAAGCTTCTTGGAAGGCTGACATTATTCAATCTGGGGTCTGTGGATCCCTAGGGCATTCATAGGTGAGCTTCGGAAAGGTATGGAGGGTGAATCTCCTGCAAAAAGTATGCATTTCCCCTCTGAGGGGTGTGTTCATACCTCTTATAAGATTCTCAGACCCTATAAATTTAAGAACAAGCATCTTGGAGAGTGGACATGAAGAGCTACAATGTGGTAAGAACTTTGGCAAGCGGAGGAGAGTATGGCTCACTGGGCAGACAGGAAGAAGGCAGTGATTGGATGGAGCCTTGCAGGATTTGGGTGGGTGAATGTCCAGTTTGGAGGTAGGGAGAGGGGAAGAAACGCATCCTCTGAGTCAGAAAAGAGTTGTTTGTTTCCTCCTCGAGATACAACTAAGCTACTACTATTGAGACACCTTTTCAGCAATGGGAGACTGATGCAGATGCCAGTAAAAGCAGCACATGTCCAGCAAGTCCATGGGTTTGAGTGACCGGGGCCGCTGCCCTAATTTCTATCCCATTGTGTCTCTGATCTGTAGATGTCAGCAAACATTTCATTTCAAATATAATTGAAAGAATCCTGAGTTTCAAAAGTAAGTCTATTGTTTTGCATTTTCCATATCAGTGAAATAAAACAATGCTCTCTCACTATATAACCAAATTAGTATCAATATGTATTTCTGAATCTGAGGAAAGAATGCTGACCACACCAGAATTACTAATTTTAGCTGGCATCCTTCAAATGGAATATGAGAACTAGTTTTTACACAGTGCGATAGTTGTAGGTACCACACCTATGGTCAATTCTTTTGTAAAGGGTAAAATATATAGTAATAGTTCCTAATAAATTCTCAGGTACATTTTATGAGTTGAATTCCTTCATCAAAATACTATTATGTATGTCATCAGTATGGATGAGTTAATACAAACATATTCAGGTTAAGTAACTTTTTTCCAAAACTTTTACTTTTTAGAGGGTAACCCATATTTTTTATGGTACATTTAAGCATATATGTGTTAAAGGAGTGTTGGTTGTTAAATTATTATTAATCATTCTTTTATAAATTCAAAATGTAGTTTAAAAATAATGAAACAACTATGTCATCAGTGTCATGTATATTTTGAGTGACACCTAAAATTAAACATTCCCTTGAAATTCTTACAAAGCCAAGGCTACAGCTGACCTCTAAGTTGGCTATGATTACAGAGTAAAACAAAGAAATGAGACACAATGGTAATGCCTTAGTTTGTTTCAACTGATCAAAATGTAAAATGTAACCAAGGTAAATATGAAAAGCAATATTTTTAAAGCCTGGCTTCATATCATAAAATGGAATTGCAAAACTAGGGAAGGGCTTTCGAAAATGTGGTTGTGCCTCAACAGTATATACCTTTGGAGAATTCCTCATTAGTCTATTTCTGGGGCTGCATTTCTAGTAATAGAGCTGTCATTTTCTTTATTCTTGGTTTCAGAACAAGGACAGGGGGGATTAAAATAATCTTCAAAGCAGACACCACTGTACTGAGTGGACCCTGGCATGCAAGATGCTTTCTAAAGAAGCCCATTTGGTTCCCACTGTAGATGAGACTTAAATACCCACTCAAAGCAGAGTATTTAGACAGAGACTCATCCAGCGTGGGGAGAGGCCTGGAATCATGTATCCTTCTTGGTGTCTAGCTCATGAAATTATCTAATACAATTGTCTTCTGTTTTTTAATTGCAGAAAGGGATCTGGATTCTCAGTGATTGTCAGGGGACAAAAAAAAAAAAAATTAAAAAAACACGGTACAAATCTTTACATTAAAAATGAAAGTGAAACACTGTTAGGAACAGCAGGAAGAGATAGAGGTCTAGTTGCTTTTTCTCTTTGAGGATAAAATGATCATCGTTTATTGCTACTCATAGTATTTCCTTTGGGATCATCTCAGCAGAGAAACCAAGGCCTGGGTACATATGAAAACTGAGTTTTCCCTCAGCTGATCCCACAAGTCACGGCTTAGACATTGTGGTAGAGAGAAGTCCACTGACCCAGGCCCCCATCTGTGCTGTATATGTACAGTGAGTGGATCAGTGGAGGCCTGGAGCCTGGGGGCTGTCAGGATAATACCTTTCATTTAAAGGAGAAAAGAAATTTAATAATGGATGTTAAAGAACTGTTTTAAAAACAGGTCTTCATTGTAACTTTGTGTCAGTGCTACTTGTGAGTACCACAAGTAGCAATATAAAAAACAAGAATATCCATTAACTTTAGTGAATATTCTTTTTGCTTTATATTAAGATATGCTCATATGCTGTACCCTCTCTTTTAAGAGCATGCCTGGGTCAGATTTTCTTTTTAGTAAATGGTCCTGATAAAAGTCAGTTTTCCAAGAGTTGTACGTACCGTGGTCTCCAAACCTCAGCAGAGAAAGCCCAGCTAATATGAGACATATGCTAATAAGAGACTGATTTTCCATTTTTTATGTTTTATGCTGATGTCAGATGATGTATCCAGCTAACCACTTAAACCTTTCAGTAAAGGTTTGATAATAGATGTCATTATTGAATGTCTTCATACATGCTCTTTAGAAACAAATGATCACCTATTAGAGGATAGAGACAAAACACCTTTACTTGAATGAAATGTTTAATAAAGTACATCAAGACTTGTTTTTATTGGTATTGGTCTATGAATACTTTATGTGCTAATTTAGGGCTTAGGAGTACTTAGTCATTGGGGTTCTCTAGTCTAAAAATGGTATGTACCTTATTATTATAAACGCGAGACTTTAATGTTTAGAACATATTTATAAAACATACTTGTCCCCTTCTTAAAACTGAAAACATCTGTTACAGATTTTCTGTGAAAACGCTATGGACATGGGGGCCTGGTGAGGAGGCAGTGTGCCATCTTGGATGGGAATTAAACTGATGCTGCCTTCTGTACCAGTTAGGCTGTGAAAACAAACAGAAAGAGGCAGATGGTTCATTTAGTTTAGTAATTGTAATGTGTTGTTCATTAAAAGTAATTCCCACATAGACATTCTTTACTCTGATACAGTATATGAAAAATTTTACTTTGTAAACCTGGCCTCATAATTTTTTCTTTAGCATAATTTGCACTGACATTAGATAGGCAGTTGATTAGGGCAGAATGATTTCTTCAGAATGAAAATGAATTATAAGTTTTTCAGCTTTCATTAGTCTGCTTTGGTAACTACCCTGGCCAAACAGCAGGGGCTGGGCCCTGAAACATGGAATATCACTGGATCATTTGCAGTGTGGTCTCCTTTATAAGATGATTGGATCTTCTACATAAAATGAGGATTCTTGATAAAAACATTTCAGTGCACTTTGAAATATACTTGAATATGTGTTTACAGTAGTATAGTTAGCATCATACTATTTTAACATCAGACTGTGTAATCTTTTAAACATATTCACCAAAGGAGACATATTTTAGTCTTCAATGTTACATAATTTGTTATAAAATATTTTCTGAATTTATACAAAATGTCACAGATACACACAAATAGCATAGATTATAACAATGGGGATCCCATTCTTCAGAGGTACACAAAACTGTTTGAAATACATTTTAAAGTCAGGAACGTGATACTCTCAACATAGGATTGATGATGAAGCAGATTTACAGAGGAACAAAGTCTATTCCAGTGTTATAATCTAATTGATGTATATAATGTGATTAAAAATTATATGCTAAAATAAATGTGTATCTGATAAAAATCAACAGATATAATGTATGAAGAAATTTGATCTTTTACAAGTGTCGACTGTTTCTACTATGCCATTATGCTATTTCTGTTGTATACACTGCATTGATATTTATGTAAATTTCCCAAAGAAGATAAGAATTGTGGGGGTTTCTGAACCACTAAGCGAATTTGTGAATTGGGTTTATTTTGCTTTGAGAATTCATTGCATGGGACTTCAGGTTTCAGAAAGTGTTATCAGAATATCCAAGAAATAAATCCTGTCTATAAACTATTTTTCAGCCATGGGAGAAAAAGTCCATCTTTTCTATCTTTACAAAAAAAATAATAATAATAACATTCCATAGATCTAGCAATATTTTGCTAGCTTTGGGAACATTTTAATGAAATGTTTTCATAGTTATTTTGCATTCATAACTTCTTATAGCCAGATTTCTGAATTTTCATAATTAACTATCCAGGAAGTGGTTTTAACAATGCAAAGAAAGTCTTCTGTTTTATAACACAATTCCTGTTCCTGTGGAGTATGAACAAGACAGTGTTTATTGTAGTCAGAAAAATTGTTGGCATGATTCTGCGTAAGTGAAGAATCTCTGGATTGTCTCAAAGTGTTAGCTGCCCATTTGCAGACAAACAAGCTTTTAGTGTGCAATTTAGGTCAATGGATCGAGGAGAGAAGATGTGTTTAGGCGACAGATTTTAAATCACCATAATATAAATATGCTTCCCTTTTCATCCGGAATTTGCTTTCTTTCAAGGTAATTTAGTGCGGCAGACATGCACTTATGCCTGTCTTTGTAATTTTAGGGATTAGGACAGTGAGGATTAAATGCTGACCCTTAATCTTCAATATCAACTTTAAGAGCGAAATATAATATGCAAATGGAACACATTCATTTTGTGTTTATATATTTTAATCTCTATAATTTAGTCCTAAGATGATGGAAACTCATCTTTGCCTTATTTATTTTGAATCCTAATGCAAGATGCCATTAAAATCTTTACCCTTCTGTCTTAGTGGATAAATGTTTATCCTTTAGGGCTTAGAATATAATTTTTAAAAAATTTAAAAAGACTCTAACCGAACAACATTTTCTATCAAGGAGAGTGGCGTGTGTGTCTAATATAAAAGTGTAGTTAGACTGACTGTATTAAATGAATGATAAATTTCTAAGTCAAGCCCTGAAAAAAAGGTACATGATAAACTGTTGTTTGAAATTTTGTTAAATCAAAAATTGAATTTTTATTAATAAAATCAGTGTATTTATGATAAAGTTAATTTTGTTCTTAATAAACTTCTCTTTGTGGCTTGAATTTCAGTGTATATACAGAAATGTCTTGTAAAGAAAACATTTATTAGGGTGAATTATTAAACTGATAAAAAAATCTGGGACATATTTTCTTAGACAAATAAACATAAGAGCTATATTAGTTACGCAGATGAGTAAGACAAATATAGCATGAAAAATAGAAACAAAGAATCTTTTTAGGCTTTCCAAGAAGAATAAGGTGAGAACAGTCAGCTCAGCTTGGCCCACTGACTTATCACCTAGGTGGTTTCCAGTCTAGAGACAGAGGTCCACCAAATCTCTGGATATGTCGCGTGATTTTTGAGCCACTTCTGATAAATTGATGGTTGCTTATATTGCAAAAAGTCTGATAATTTCAGATCACAATTTGTACTTCAGCTTTTTCAAATCAGGAAGGTAAAAATCCCTTGATTAATTGTAAGAGTGTCCTCAATCTGTTCTCAGGCATCCAGACTCAACATTATGTATGTTGTCATACATAAAGGAGCTTTGAACACCAAACTAAAGACATGGACGTTTAGCCTAGATTTTTTTTCCCCTCAGTTTATTATTTCCAGCAAATACACAGTTGCCTTAACAATCAGAATTATTCTTAGAGCTTAAACACTTGTTAAATGAATTGTAAAAATGGGCTTGGTGATGGAACCCACAGTGGTAAGTTTTCCTCTCTAGAATCCCAATGTTTTATGCTCTAAGTAGTAAATATGTGTCTGTGTATCTACAGCTCCCTGACTACTACAAGTAAATTTATTCTCTCTTAGATGCTAAATGCAGTTTTATGTTTTCTTGGTTATATCTGACATGTAGATTAAAAAAAAAGTCCCAACTCTAAGAATATTATGGGAGGGCGTTTAGAATGCTGGGATATTTCCGCTCTCATTATCTTATCATAAAAAAGGACCATAATACATTTCATTCTTATGGATCATTTTACTCCTGACTAAAACACTTATATTCATGAACTAATACTACCATGATATTTAGCATTTTTCAAAAATTTACATACTTTGTCCAGTTGCTTATTAAGCAATGTAGTATAGCAATTATGAATTTGTAGTCAGAGAAGCCTGAATCTAGGTCTCAACTCCGCCACTTATATGTTGTGTGACATGTCTAACCTTCAGTTTCTTCATTATAATGTGGGACCCTCATGGTACCTATATTATAAGGTGTTGTGAAGGTTAAATTCAGTAATGAATGTTATCTGCTTTGCCTGGTGCCTGGAACATAGTGAATGATAAAAAAAGTAATAATTATTTTTACAAAATTTATGCACTATGCTATTATAATGAAATGAGCTAATTGTAATTGATTTTAGGACAGGCTATTTTTGAATAGCTGTTATTTTCACTATTAATTTGCAAGAACCCATTATAACTTATCAGTGCTGTTAACAAGTTGGAAGTGGTATTGTGTTTCTTTCAGATCTTGTTCATGCTCTATGAAATTAAATTTATATTTTTATGTGAAATTGAGGCAGATAAAATCCAGAATTCTCCATTTAAAATTGGGACAAAGGGGGAAAAATTGGGACAACTGTAATAGAATAAACAATAAAATATTAAAATTTTAAAAAATCAGGACAGACATGCTTCTGAAAGGGAATAAATTAGCATGGCTTCTTAAACGAAGAGGTGAAATATTTCAGTTTTCCAGAATTTAACTAGTGGTTTGGTTACATGTACAGATTATGTTATGAATTAATGAGCTAAGGCAGTGATTTTCAACCCTTTTTCATCTCATGACACATACAATCCAATTACTAAAATTCTGGGGAACACCAAAAAATATATTTTTTTGCAATCTGACAAAAAATATAAGTATAACTTTGATTCATTCACACAGATGGCTATTGTTGTATTGGCTGTTGTCATTTTTTTATTTGATAATCTAAGGGAAAAGAGTTCAGTGCATGTTTTAGAAATTCTTGTGGCACACTGGTTGAAAATCACTCAACTAAGGTATTGCAAATGGGAGGAAGATTATGGCAAAATGGCACTGAAGGTTATTATTCTTCTGTGGCACATTTTTCAGAAGTTTAGTTTTTCTTATGAATTGATAGAGAAAAGTCACCTCATGGAGACATCCTCATAGGACATCTAGCCTTGTCCCTGATTCCTAAATACCTATTAGATTTACAAGTGTGTCTGCTGATGGTTCTCAACACAGTCATGCTGATCTAACCAGGCAAGTTAAGTGACATGTCCTCAAACACACAGGACAGGGAGTGAGTAAAGATTTGGTCAGCTGAGTCTGAAAGTTTAGGTTGTCTAAGTGGGATGAAGTGGTGGTGGCAATCTTCAGGATCTTTATAACTTTAGAAACCTGTCTTCCAAACTTTAGTCACTGAACAAATGCCACTGACTGGCTTAATTCTCACATTCTATCCATATTTGTTACATAATAACCCAAGTGGATCAGTGGAATAAAATTTGTCCTTATTTTTTCTCTATAACCAAATTCTTATAGAACCATGTAAGACAGTTCATGCAGAAACCATGATTTGAAAGTTGTTCTTTGTCTGAACCTTTAAATCAGCAGAGACTAAGGTACATGAATCTCAAGATCATATCATTCTGTCACAGAGTGCAGGTTATAACACTTGGATTTTTCTCCAGGAACTAACTGTCCTGCTCAATGTGATTATTCTTTTAAAAAATATTTTATTTATTTAAATTTAGAGAAAGGAAGGAAGGGAGAAAAGGAAGGAGAGAAATATTGATGTGTGAGAGAAAATTGGTTGGGTGCCTCATACATGTGCACCAACAAAGGACCTGGCCTGCAACCCAGGCATGTGCCCTGACCTGAAATCGAACATGTAACCTTTGCCTTGTGGGATGATGATCGACCAACTGCATCATGCTGATCAGGATTATTGTTTTTTTAATTTTTAAGTCCATGTTAAATTTTAAAAATTTAGAAACTACTATCCTTAAGCATTTAATTTTGTCTCTCTCTATTTACTTTGCTCCTTGGCAATACCAACAAAGGAACCATAAACTGAAATAACCTTTGTTTTAGGAAACCATTATATAACAGCCTCATAGTTCTGGAATATTACCTAGGAATGAAAAATATAATTTTATATATATACAGTTCTTTTTTTTCTAAATAATTAATTTATTTTTTTTGTTTATTTATTTTTAGAGAGAGGGGAAAGGAGAAAGAGAGGGAGAGAAACATCACTGTGTGGTTGCCTCTCACTTGCACCCCCAACTGGGGACCTGACGTGTAACTTAGTCATGTGCCCTGACTGGGAATCGAACCAGCAACACTTGGCTCGCAGGCCGACGCTCAATCCACTGAGCCACAGCAGCCAGGGTTAAATACAGTTCTTAAGTGTGTCTAAAAGTCCATGATGAAAGAATACAATAATAACATTTTGAAATGTGGAAATTTAGTGGTGCAGGCTGGAGCACAAGGAATTCTTTTCATTAGACTTTTGAACTGGAATTTAAAAGATTTGTGGGATTGAGAAATATAAAGATGGGGGTCACTTGGGAAGAAGAACACAAGGTATCATTTGAGCATGGGCAATTCCATTTTCTTATAGGTGTTCTTGCACATAATCATTAAATGAAATGCTCTGGAGAAAAGAAATGTATAAGTTAAAAATTCATGTTACAATTTTATTATCATTCACAAGTGATATGAATACATAGTGAATTTCATATTTATAGGTCCTGACCTATGAGAAAAGATTCAAGCTCTAAAATTATTAAACATGATTATCTTCTCCTTCCTACTTGAAACTATAGATTTATAAGTTTCAATCTAAAATTGCTAATCAGTATTTTGAGTCATTAACTTTGTGAGGCAGGTAGTGGGACTAGTCTTTTGAATAATTGAAAATTAAGTGGGTTATAACAAAAAATAAGTTTGACCTCAAAAATAGGTTGAGATGAGATCATTTTTGGAAAGTAATGGTGATGCAAGGGATTTGCTGAATGCTAGGTGAGTAGTACGAGTTTCATTCTGTGCTTGTTTTGTGAGTTCCTTTTAGTTTTGGTTGGGAAGGTGTTGGTTAAGCTACATCCATAAGGTCTCTGACAGAAAGGAATCTATTTGTTTTATTTGTCTTTTTATTCTTTAGTGCCTAGTGCTGTGCCTAGCATATTGAACATGCTTATCAATTCTACAGGAAGGAAAAAAAGAAGTAAGAAATAAAGGAAGGAAGGAGGGAGGGAAAATGGAAGGTAAGTGGGAAGGAAGGCAGAGAGGGGAGGAAGAAAGAAAGAAGGAGGTCAGATGGAATGGCTGGAAAAGTGATTAATATCAAAGACACAAAACTTATTATTCTGGGGAAACCAAGTAAATAGAATATTGAAGTAAGAACTGAAACAGGAGGAGGTGAAGTGTTTAAAAGATTTTCCTGAGGTTGAATTACAAAACTTGAAAATTGGTTATGGGGTTAATAAAAGTAAAGAAAGAAGAGTTACAACTATCTGATTTGATTTTTAAATACATGGTGACAGAGGACAATTGTGTCAGAGATGGATAAATAACAAAGGAAGGGAAATTACTCCAGGGAAAAAGCATTAATTACAGTTTTAAGCACATTTGTGTTTTAGATTGTTATAGGACATCAAGGGGAAGAAATAACACAGGAGCAACCCGGCACTGCCAATATGTATTTGAAAACTGTATCTCCATTGAGCTAATAGGTGGAATAATGAGGGGGGATGAGATTTGCAAGAGAGGAGTGCACAGTGAAACCAAGAACAGGGCATGTATGGAGGTACCTCTAGACGTGAGATGTAGTGATGTCACTGAAAGAAACTGTTTGAAAGATGAGAAAGAAAATCACAAGAGTAGAAGCTCAGGGTAAGCAGCTAAGAAAAGCCTACTGGGAGGAGATGATGAAGTGCAGCAAATGCTGTGCAGAGGGACACTGAGAACAGATGATGGTGGATTCCAGGGGTGGAGCGTAAATCACTCTTTAGGGAAGCTTGGTAATGACGAGATGCCAAAAAGAGGTGGCTGTGTTCCTGTGAATGAGCTCTGTGTGTTTAAATCCTGTGAAATTCGCCAACTTTAAAACTGTGGCTCCATTAGCTGTGGGGAGAGGAGAAGATAAACACAAATAAAGGAATCCTAACTTGAAACTTCTCAATATCAACTCAGGCAAGAGGTGTGAAGACCGCACTCCAGTGGCCAAGAGCCAGGTCGGGAACATTGATTCTATAATACTTCTTCTTACTCTGCATGATTATCCCCAAGTATAAAATCTCATGAACCAATAGAGGTAACTGGAGTGAATTATTCAATCTGTATTTGTGTAGGCCAAGATTCCAAAGTGATAAATGTGTCTTCTGAGTAGAAAACAAGGCAAATTCATATTTGCAGGTAAGAACAATGAGAGGTGCCTTGGCAGTGCCATTCTGGACAGTTTAAGTAATATGGAAGAAATTTGTGGTATCAATAGAAATGGAGCCAATATAAAAACAACTGGAAAATTTTTATTTCCATGGTTTCCCATTCCTTATATCACTGATTCTATGAAAAGTTATTTCAAATTGCATATTTTGGGGACAAGTCAAAGCTTTCTATTATTTCTCCTGTTTCTTTTTCTTTTTAATATGCTACCTCATTTATTTTTACATGTTCTGAGGTAGGAAGGGACAGGAACTGTTCCCGTTTTGCAGAGGTAGAAATTTAGGCACATGACTTGTCCAAGGTCACAGATGGCAGTCAAGCTGGAATGGGGCCCCAGAGGAGGCTCTTGGTTCAGAAATGATCATGTTTTTCACCTTAGCTATAATGAAGACAGGAACAGACAAATTTCTGAAGGATTCCAGCCAGCATTTTTGGTCATATTGTCCAGCCTTCATCCAATGGCATATTGAAGTTATTGATAAAATCTCAGAAATACTGTTTTCTTCTGTTGTATTCTTATGTGGGAAAGGTTACAAGATTGGTTTGGACAAAATGTGTAATTAAAGGTGCTTACACATAAATAGATCCAGAAAATTTGTCCCAAGGGGAATAAATGAGAATGTACAAGAAGAATAAGCAGACAATGAAGATATTGCATTTTAAGAGCTGGTAAGAAAAGAGGAGGGCATTTGGATGGTATTGATACTGTCATTGAGTGGTGTCAATGAGTCACACCAAATTCTAATCATAACACTTTAATTTCCTTCTCTGGTTTGATTAAATATATTGTGCTTTCATTTTTTCCTCCTTTAGACTATTGATTCTGCTCTTTGAATCTGGCAACTTTAGCAGCAAAATTGATCTTGCTTCTTTTATCAGAAGCCATGCAACTGAATCTTTATCTGTTTTAGGAGAGACCTGTCCCTTAAGCTTAATTACTAACTCCTGCCACTGACTGTACTAAGGAAATTAATTCTTAGAAGACCTCAGAGTTAGGTTTCTACACTCAGTACTACTCTTGAACATGATAATATCTGTTCATTTAATGCATAACTCTTTAACTCAAAAATATCACTGGGATACAAGGAAGGAGTGAGGGGCATAAAGAGGTAATTTTAGACCTTGTTTCACTCTGAGTATTCCTTCTTCAAATGCATGTTAATCACAGAATCAAAATAAATACACTTAATTGAACAGTATTGTGGATCAATAAAATCATTGACTGAGTACCACTGGTGCTCACTTGAGGTAAACAAGTGATTTAATAGTCTCTACTTCCTCCAGGCCTCTTTGGTGTGGCCATCAATAATGCACTGCTAAATTGTAACTGGCAGTGACCAAAAGGCTCTCATTGAGCAACCCAGCTTGACCTTACAAGGTGTATTATTGTCCTATGTCTTACAAGGCCATTTTCTTTTCTTATTCTGTGTATCTTATAATGATTGCTGCCAAATTTGAGGCATAGCTTGTGAGAAAGCACCCACACACCTTTTATAAGGAAGTTATTTCCTCAAGGACTTGGGTAAGAATTGTCCTTTTTAAACTTTCATTTTATTCCAATTTAAAGCATTTACATCTTTTACATTTCCTGCTTCTATGTGCTACACAGCAGGAAAGGAAAAGGAGACATGGAGGATGGAGAGGAAGGTGAAAGAATGTCAGAGGATAGAGTTTGCCACTGGCAGTCTCCAATTTTAGGCCTTCATATTGAATCTTGGAGACTGGACTGTGACTTGTACCCATTAGGAGGTTCTAGCCTTTTCTGAATTCTGGAGAGAGAACCCAGTAAGTTACCAGGATAAAATCTGTTGCACATTCTAACACCATGCTGCAGACCGCATGCCAGGCACATGCTAGATAGACTTCTGATTAATCTGAGCTCTGCCTCTCACTGGTGTCTGCTAAGACAGTTCTGCTTTGCGTGAACTTGGCTTCTGCCATGACAACTACTATAATACCAATGTATTTTGCAACACATGAAACTCAGTGGTGAGCAACTGAATTAATTCATAGTTTCATGTGGAAACTAAAACTTAAAAATTCCCAACTGTGGGTCCCAGGGAAAGAATCTGTGCAGGCCAGATAAAATCCGATGAAGGAGCTGAAGTCATGGTTTATTTTAGTGTTCATCTAGAACTTGTTCCTAAGTAGAGCCGAATGAAAGATTTTTTTTTTTTTAAAGTCTCAGCAGTCATTGGAAAGGTGTCATTGGTTTATAATAGTCAACATAGCTGTATAAAAATGCTTTCATTAATGATCAGATATACTATTAAGGAATTGCTTAATCTAGAGATTCTTATTATTTTAGCTTCTTCTAAAGGCCAACCCTACTATGATGCATCAATGTCATTTGGGGATGCTAGAGAAGCAGTTCATCCCAGTAGTTCATACAGTCAAACTTCATTCTATTTGTTGGATGAAAGCCTTTAAAAAAAAAATGTGGTGGCAGAATATAGCTTAACCCCTTTATTATTTAAGGAGTATAAATGTGAGAACCCATGCCCTTTCTGTGGCTTTTCTAGCCATATCTTACCCACTAAAGAAAAGCAATGGTGATGACAACAAAAGCAATTATGCTATAGTTTCTGTAAGGAATTCTTCGCTTTGAGAAAAGCATCAACTAAAAGTACAGAATCATCCCAAATGACATATGTGTCACCTGAGGCTTACTCCAGGGATGAATAAGATTCTACATATGTCTGCTACTTTCCTAAAGAGTTTTTAAAATATAGATGCTCAGGTTCCACTCTGGGAGTTTATATTTCTGGATAAGAGACCGGAAATATGATTTTTGGAAAATACTCTCCTTCTGATGTCCAAGTCAAGCTAGGAATCACGGCTCTCACCACTCCGTAGTGTTGGCCCTTCAATCTGAAATCCTCCTTCCCCTGAGGAACATTTTCATCCTTAAGGCCCAGATTTAGAGTCAGCTCTGCAGAGGCACCAAGTTCTGCTATCTTGCTTGGACATGGATTAGAATGCTCTGAGCCCTGAATTGAAAACAAGTGACTGTCAATGAGAGTGGGAAAATGGACATGAATTAAAAGGCTGTATTTTCTGTCCTTGCTCATAATAGGGTCCACAAATTGCAAATTACAAAAATATAGATAAAATAAAATACTTAGCTGTGTGGGCATAGTTTTTCTAAACTGTATTTTATTGTTTATGCTATTACAGTTGTCCATTTTTCCACCTCTCTACTCAGCCCCCATCCCTCAGGTAATCCCCACACCAATGTCCGTGTCCATGGTTTATGCATGTATGTTCTTTGGCTACTCTGTTCCCTATGCTGTACTTTATACCCCCATGACTCTACTGTAACTTCATATTTGTACTTCTTAATCCCTTCACTTTTTTCACCCACTCCCCGACCCCCCTTGCATCTGGAAACCATCAAAACATTCTCTGTATCTATGACTGTTTCTGTTCTGCTTGTTTTGTTTTGTTTTTATAATCAGTTGTTGATAGATATATATTTATTGCCATTTTATTCATATTTTTAATCTTCTTTAAAGAAGACCCTTTAACATTTTATATAATAATGGTTTGGTGGTGATTAATTCCTTTAGTTTTTTCCTGTCTGGGAAGCTCTTATCTGTCCTCTGATTCTAAATGATAGCTTTGCTGGGCAGAGTAATCTTGGTTGTAGGTCCTTGCTTTTCATCACATTGAATACTTCTTGCCAATCCCTTCTAGCTTGCAAAGTTTCTTTTGAGAAAACAGGTAACAGTTTTATGGGAGTTCCCTTTTAGGTAATTAACTACTATTCTCTTGATGCTTTTAAGATTCACTCTTTGTCTTTAACCTTTGGCCTTTTTTATTTTTTATTTTTCTATTACAGTTGTCCCAATTTCACCCCCATTGCTCTCCACTGCCCTACCCAACCCCTACTTCCACATTCAGCCCCACCATGTTGTCCATGTCCATGGGTAATTTATACATGTTCCTTAACTAGACTCTTCCCCTTCTTTCCCTCCTTATTTCCTTCTCCCCTCCCCTCTAGTCACTGTGAATCTGTTTGTTGTTTCCAAGCCTCTGACTCTGTTTTGCTTGTTTGTTTTGTTCGTTAGGTTCCACTTACAGGTGAGATTATATGGCTTTTGTCTTTCCCAGTCTGCCTTATTTCACTTAGCATAATACCCTCCAGTTTGTCCATGCTGTTGTGAAGAGTAGGAGTTCCTTCTTTCTTCCTGAAGCATAGTATTCCATTTTGTAAATGTACCACAGTTTTTTGATCCACTCATTTACTGATGAGCACTTAAGCTGTTTCTACCACTTGGCTTTTGTAAGTAATGCACTATGAACATTGGGCGGCATAGGTTCTTTGGAATTGGTGATTTGGGATTTTTTGGGTATAATCTCAGAGTGGAATTGCTAGATCAAAAGGCAGTTCCATTTTTAATTTTTCTGAGGAAATTCCATACTGTTTTCCACAGTGGCTACACAAGTAGTCATCCCCACCAACAGTGTGCTAGGGTTCCATTTTCTCCACATCCTCATCAGAAATTGTTCTTTGTTGATTTATTAATGATAGCCATTCTTACCAGTGTGAGATGGTATCTCATTGTGGTTTCAGTTTACATCTCTCTGATGGCTAGTGATGTTGAGAATCCTTTCATAAGTCTATGGATCCTCTGTATGTCCTCCTTGGAGAAGTGTCTGTTCAGATCCCTCGCCAATTTTTTAATTGGATTGTTTGTCTTCCTGGTGTTGAATCATATGAGTTCTTTATATGTTTTGGAGATCAAACTCTTGTCCAAGATATCATTGGCAACTATATTTTCCCGTATGTTTTGTTGGTTCCCTTTTCATTTTGATGATGTTTTCTTTAGCTGTGCAAAAGCTTTTTGATTTGATGTAGTCCTATTTATTTATTCTTTCCTTTATTTCCCTTGCCTTAGGAGATACATCAGCAAAATTATTGCTGTATGAGATATCTGAAACTTTACTGTTCATAGTAATTTCTGACAATCCTTTATCTTTCTGTGGTATCAGTTGTAATTTCCCCTCTTTCATTTCTGATTTTATTTATTTGGGGCCTCTCTCTTCTTTTCTTGATGAGTCTGATTATATGCTTGTCGATATTGTTTATCTTCTCAAAGAACTAGCTCTTGGATTTATTGATCCTTTGAATTGTTCTTTTAGTCTCCATGCCATTTAATTCTGCTCTGACCTTGATTATTTCCTTTTTTCTACTCACTATGGGCTGTGTTTGTTGTTGTACCTCTAGTTCTTATAGATGTAGGGTTAGGTTGTTTATTTGAAAACTTTCTATCTTTTTAAGGTAGGCATGTATTACAATGACCTTCCTTCTCAGGACTGCCTTCACTGTGTCCCATAAGTTTTGGTCTGTTGCATGTTCATTTTCATTTGTTTCCAGAAAATTTTTGATTTCTTTTTTGTTCTCATTGTTAACATTCATTATTTAATAGCATGTTATTCAGTCTTCATGAATTTAAATGTTTTTGACATTGTAAACTGAGAAGATGCTTGATATGATTTCAATTTTCTTGAATTTGTTGAGGATTTTTTTGTGTCCTACCATGTGGCCTATCTTTGAAAATGTTCCATGAGCATTTGAAAAGAATGTGTATTTTGCTTTTTGCGGTGAAAAATTATGTATATATAAATTAAATCCATTTTATCCAGAGTGTTGTTCAATGCCTCAATATTCTTGTTGATTCTTTGCTTGGAAGGTCTATCCATTGTTGACAATGGAATGTTAAAATCCCCTGCTATGAATGTGCTGCTGTCAATATCTTTCTTGAAGTCTTCTAAGGCTTTCCTTATATATTTGGGTACTCCTATGTTGGGTGGATATATGTTTACAAGGGTTATATCTTCTTGATGGATTATTTCTTTAAGTACTATGAAGTGTCCTTCTCTGTCTTTTTATGGCCTTTGTTTTGAAATCTATTTTGTCTGATATAAGTATTGCTACTATAGCTTTGCTTTCATGTACATTGTCTTGGACTAGTTTTTTTCATATCCCCTTATTTTCAGTCTGCATAGATCTTTTGTTCTGAGGTGGGTCTCTTATAGACAATACATATGCGGGTCCTGTTTTTTTTTATCCATTCAGCTACCCTATGCCTTTTTATTGAAGCATTTAATCCATTTACACTTAAGGTTATTATTGATAGGTACGTATTCATTGCCATTTTTTCACTTTGTACCTACCCTCCCTTTTTTTTTAATCTTCTTAAAGCAGTCCTTTTAGCATCTCTTGCAAAGCTGGTTTGATGGAGATGTATTCTTTCAGCCTTTTTTTTTTTTTTTTTTTTTTTTGCCTGGGAAACTCCTTATTTTGCCTTCTATTCTAAGTGAAAGCCTTGCTGGGTAGACTAATCTTGGTTGCTGGTCTTTGCTTTCCATTACTTGGAATATTTTGTGCCATCCCCTCTGGCTTGTGGTGTTTCTGTTGAGAAATCTGCTGATAGCCTTATCAGAGGTTCCTTGTATGTTACTAGCTGTTTCTCCCTTTTTGACTTTAAGATTCTCTCTTCGTCTTTAAATTTTGTCATTTTAATTATAATGTGTCTTGGAGTAGGCCTCTTTGGGTTCATCCTCATTGGGACCCTCGTTTATTCTTGATCTGTATGACTTTTTCTCATCAATTTTGGGAAGTTTTCTGTCATAATTTTTTCAAACAGGTTTTCTATCCCTTGCTCCTCTTTTCTTTCTGGTATCCCTGTGATATGTATATTATTACATTTCACCTTGTACTGCAGCTACCTTAAACCTTCTTCATTCTTTTTGAGTCTTTTTTTGTTTTGCTGTTCTGTCTGGGAATTATTTTCTATCTCATCCTCCAGCTCACTGATTCAATCATCTACTTCACTTAGCCTGCCTTTACTTCCTTCTGCTGTGTCCTTCATTTCATATATTATATTTTTTACTTCCTCCTAGTTCTTGCTGATAATTTTTATGTCCTTTGTCATGCTGGAGTAGTTCACAATAAGTTCCTTATAGCTTTCTTGGAGTTCTTTGTAGTTCCAAGCTCCTTGAGCATCCTTATAAACATTATTTTAAACTCAATGTCTGATAGTTTGCTTGCCTCAATTTCACTTAGCACTCTTTCTGGAGATTCCCTTTTTTCTTTCAATTGGCATTTGTCTTTGTCTCCCTATTTTAAGTGACTTTTCCTATTTTTTTCTATATATTAAATTGATCTGCTTTGCTTTCTTGATTTCTTGATGTGATCTTCTGTGGCAGGAGCACTGTGGGGCTCAGTGGTATAGTCTCCTTTATCTCCTGAGCATGATGCTCTTGGTATGCCCATTATGCCATTTATGTGGTCTCTCTGGTTGTAATTGGGTTTTGGTTGTTGTTGGTTCATTCTTTGATGGGTGTTTCCCCTAGCTGGCTTACTGAGAGTCACACCACCCACCACATCTTGTATGCTAGTGTACAGCTGCTGCCAGAACAAAACCAAACAGCCCAGGAAACAAACTGCAGCCACAAAAATAACCCCCACCCACAACCATGCTATTGCAGCAAATTAACCAATATTAATAAAGGTTTAAAGTGATTAAAATTATTTTAAGAAAGAAAAAATGAATGTGAAATGACTGAAAGAAAAAAATGATTTTGAGAGGGTGGAATGCGGAGAAATATAAAAGTAGGGAATAGAAACAAGTGAAGAGAGAAAGAAAATGAAATTTATCATATATAGAAAATGGAGGGAACAAGGCAGAATGCAGTAAGAGAAGAGAAGTGTATAACATTGGGTTTAAACAAAAATTAACAAAAAATATAGTGAAAGACAAAAATAGGAACCAAACTGGAGAATCAGATCCACCATAGCAATATCAACAACAAATGAGCAAATATTAGTATAGGTGGGTTGGGAATAAAAGGGGGATAAAAAGAAAGAAAAGCCTAAGAGATATCTAGAGGAAATAGAAGTGATTTTGAGAGAATAGAGAGAGAAGAAATACTAAGAATGAGGAATGAGAACCAGGCTAAGACAGGGAAAAATTCAAATTTACAATAAAATAAAATAAAGATAAAAGGCAGGAGGAATAAAAAATGAAATAGGAGAGGGAAATGGTAATATTAGATTTGAAATACAAAAAGTGAAGATGTAGAAGTAGGATTGAAGAAATGCAGCCACATCCATTATATCCAGAACCAGTGAGCAAAGGTTGATAAAGGTGGGAGAGAATAAGGGTATTTAAGAATGGGTAAAAGAATGTAAGAGACTAATGACAAGAAAAATGGTTTTGAAAGGCTGGAGGGGGAAGAAATGCTAAGAGTGTGGAGTAGAAAGAAGTCATAGCAAGAGAGAAAATAAAATGTAAAACAAAAATAAGAAGAGGAGGGAAGAAGGTAAAATGGAGTAAGAGAAGGGTGGGGTAAAATATGAGGTTTAAAATAAACTATAATTTAAAAACTAGTGATATAATAGGCACAAACTTGAAGGAAAATAAATGAATGTTAAAAAACTATGCAGTAGAGAAAATAACACAAATCTTGAAGAAGACAGTGGTGGAATTTGTCTCAGTAGAATCCAGTGTTTACCACTGTTTTATCTTTCTGGATCTGCCCCTGGTGATGTCAGATGGTGTGCCAGTTTGGACCTAGGCAGCCGGTTCAATACTACAAGTGATCTACACTCTGTGGCTGTCTCCTTCAGCTTTGGCTAGACTCCTCTATTCTGACCTGCTGACTTTCCATCAACCCAGGGCCCAGGAGTGGTTCCTTTAATGACCCAAGATGACTGCCTGTATCTTCTCCATCTGCCTTCAGATGGGAACTCTGTTGTACTCAAGAGGATGGGAACACTAGGTCACTCCCAGGAGGCACTATTCAGTCTTCAGGGAAGATCGTGGGAGTGTTTCCTTCTCCCCTTGCCACACATTTTGGTCTGTGCCAGATTCTTTCTAGTAATGTATGGTTTCTGGTGAATTTGCTGACCATTTCCTTTGAGGAGCCAATCTGTATAAAAGGGGCAGCTCTGTCTAGGTGCTAAGACTGTGTAGGCCCTTAACTCCCCTTTTTGTGTCTGTCTCTACTCTCTGATCTGCTGGGATTAGTGGATCAGGGCCAGATGAACAGTGTAGCTGGTAGTGTCTAGTAAAGGGCCCTTTCAGAAGTTTTTCTTCTTTCCTCTGCAGAAATGCACCCAGCAGGGGGCTCTGGAGTCTGACTTTACTGATATGCAGAGCCTTTAATTCTGCAGGTGGGGGTTGGGATTGCCTTTCTATGAGGGAATCTGGCTGGCTGCAGCAAATTGCAGGTGTTCAGCTCCTGGCCTTCTAGTCCCCAGCCTGTCATTCTCTTGTAGGAGGTTTGGGCCTACTGCTTGCCAGCTTTGCTGGTTTGGGACCCACAGTGCCTTCAGTGTGACTCTATCCCTCTGAGTTCTTCATTAGCTGAGCTGCTGCACCCATGTGCATGCACAAGCAAGTCCTGGGTCCCTGCTGAGTCTCAGGTCTCATCCCACCTGTCATTTTATAAGAGTTTCTGTATGGCCCCCATGCTGCAGCATTCAACCCTTGAGGGCCTGTTCTCTGTGTGCTCCCCCTCCCCCCAAATTGTCTCAGTCACGATCATGCCTGGCCACTGCCTGTCAGATCCTCTGACAATTTTAGATAAAGTTTCTCTCTGTATCTTTCCCATGTAGCACTGGTAAGAGCCCCATAGCTGCACTATAATACAGGGTGGTGGTGAGGTGCTGTCCCTGCATCCTCCAGATTTTCATCCTTTGGCAGGCCTGCTCCTGCTGTGCTGTTTCTGGAGCCAGCATCTCTCTGGCTCTCTTTCTGCCATCAGAGCTCACAGCTCCTGAGCTGATCCACAGCCACCCTGGCTCAAGGTAGCTAGAGCTGCTGGCTTGTGCAGCAGTGGAAGTGGTTGCTTTGCTTGGAGAGCCTGAGCAACCCACTCCCGGGTGCACTGCAGGTAGATATGGTCTTGCCCACTCCCATGAACTGCACTTGCTCACTCATGCTTTCACTGTCCACTGGATTTTCAAGTTGATAACTCTGTGTGTTGGCTGCAAGACTGGTCCAGTTCTGGGAGCAAGTGGATGGAGCTTACAGCTATCTGGAGTCATCTTGGATCTCCCTAAACTTTGGCTTTTTAATTATGATGTGTCTTGGTGTGGGCCTCTTTGGGTTCATCTTATTTGGGACTCTCTGTGCTTCCTGGACTTGTATGTCTATTTCCTTCACCAAGTTAGGGAAATTTTCTGTCATTTTTTCAAATAGGTTTCCTTTCTCAGGTGATTGATGACAAATGGTAGGCTCGTACTGACATACTGAGTAAGTGGCATTTTGTAGGTAGTGCTATACTTCTTGTTTTCCTTTAAGGCCCTAAAATAAAAATTATAGTTAAAATGTCAGTTTCTCAATTTTGCTACATAAAATTTTCTAAGAGGTATATACATATACACTTTAATCTTAATTTATTTTCTCCCTAAAGTTGGTGACCTTAGTGCATATTTTGGAGTCTGTAGCAGAGTCACTGTTAATGATAATTTGATAAGACTTTGGTAATATTATGCCTGAAAAAGTTCATGATTTTTATAAAAGGTATAGTGTATTTACAAGTGAAAGTTTCTTAATGATTGAAATTGTAATTTTTTTTTACAGCTTTGGGACAACATAGTTATAAAATGATTTTCAAATAACATTACAATATATAGGGTAGGTTTTTTTTTGTTTTTTGTTTTTAAGAAAAGAAAGTTTGTATAGTTTACAAGTGAATAGGGATATTTGAGAATAAGCCAAGTATAGCATTGCTATTATACACCATTACATTTATTTCTTTATGCTCGATAATGGTTTATGGTAACTGTTGTCTTTTTAGAGTGGCAGTTCTCATGGAACTTCCTGTTCTGTCTACAGTTCAAGTAATGTTGTTACTTGATATATAAATTGCTTTAAAGAAGCAAGTCTTTTTCTCTGCTTCTATGATAGTGAGTTAAGCAGAAATTTGAAGTGGGATGTACCCCTAATCATCATTTTCAAAATTTCATTTTTTTTGAAGTGAAAGTTTTCATTTACTTTTCACTTAAAAAAAATAATTGAACTCTGGACTCCAGATCTTTCTATTTTGGATAAGACATTACTGGTATTTTGTTGTTGTTGTAGTTCAAACTATGTAAAATAAATGCCAGTTTTTTAAATTATTTTCTTATGTGTCTAGAAATAATATTTTCTAGTCATATATTAGAGAATGAAAGGCTCTTTACATGTGATAATGTATAGTTTAAGATGAAAATGAAGATGAAATACCCATTTAGGAGATTATAGCAGAATACGGTATAAAATAGGGAGATAATTGTTTCATTTCTCTGGGCTCAATTATTATACCCTCACTGATGTTATCATAGCTTGAAAAACATCTTACTAAATGGCCAGTGGACTCTTTAAGTTAACTATTGTACTCTGTTTATATAGTTATGGTATTTTCACCTAATTCTGACATGTTAGGAACAAAGTCCTCTTTTTGTTTTTTTCCCTTTAACAAAATATTGACAAAACTTTACTAAATTTGGTATTTGTGAAGATTCCATTTCTTTTGCAATTCAGTGTATTTTACATGGAAAAGTGATTAATGTATTTACAGTAACTTCTGAAACCAAGATGTACAAAATTTTTCACATCTGGCAAATTCCTTTCAAGTAGTTGGTTATCAAGACATATTTTCAGAAATAATGTATACTTGTAAATATAACAGAGGAAAAGAAGCATTTTAGGACTTCTGGCCAAGAGGAAGGCATAGGTAGACACGCATCACCACCCTCCACAACAATGAGAAGAAATACAACTACCTGAAAACTAAAAACTACCAGAAAATTGAATTGCATGGAAGTCCAACAGACAAAGATATAAAGAAGCAATACTCATCTAGATAGGTAGGAGAAGCAGAGACTGGGCAGAAAGGATGCAATCTTGCAGCAGCAGCAAGGAAGTGGATGTGGCTGGCCAGTGGAAAGAGCAGTCACATACTATAAAAGTCAGGAGGGACACCTGGGAAGCAATCCCAGCCCTGTGCCATGCCATACAGTTCATGGGTCCAGTGCCAGGGAAAATAAAGCCTCAATGCTCCTGAATTGTGAAAACAAGTGGGTGTTGGGGTGGTGGAATAACCTGCCAGTCTCTCAGCAGAGTCTATTTGTTTAGAGGCCCCTTGGTTCTAGAAAATCTGCAAACCCACCCATTCTGGGAACCACAACCAGGGTAACAGCTAGAGGGGTGCCAGTCCCATACAAGAAGCAGGAGAAATGCCTGGAAAAGGGGCCAGTTCTGAGAAAGTGGCATTGTTCCCTCTCAGACTCCTCCCCCACAACATGGTGAAATGAGTTGCCCCACATTGATGAATACGTAAGGCTCCGCACCTTAAAATGTAACCGGTGTGACAGCTCTACCTAAGACACAGACAAACACAAGAGGCAGTGAAGTTGAGGAGGCAGAGAATTATGGCCCAAAAGAGGGAGCAGATCAAGGTTCCAGTGGGAGAACTAAGCAACAAGGAGATAGCCAATTTAATATATGAAGAGTTCAAAACATGGGTGATAACAATGCTCACAGACTTGACGGACAAGATTAAGTATGACAAATGCATAAGGGAAGAAGTGAAGGCTATGCTAAGTGAAACAAAGGAAAATCCAGATGAAGCCAATGGTGAAGGGAAGGAAGCTGGGGTTCAAATCAATGATTTGGAACATGAAGAAGAAATAAACAGTCAACCAGTACAGAATGAAGGAAAAAGAATTGAAAAAAAAAAAAAAGAGAAGAGGCATGGGAACCTCTGGGACAAGTTTAAACATGCCAACATCCAAATCATAAGGGTGACAGAATGAGAAGAGGAAGACTAAGAAATTGAAAACTTATGTGAAAAAATAATGAAGAAAAATTTTCCCAATTAGGCAAAGGAAACAGACATTCAAGTTCAGGAAACACGGAGTCCCAAACAAGTTAGACCCAAAGAGGACCACACCAAGACACATTACACTGGGAAACACAATTTTCATTGAGTTAGATCTGACACTTGTTTTTGACTAACGTTAGGCATCTGAATCCAAAAATGACCCCAGTTTTTCTCTACCACATCAACTTTTTAAGGTACAGAATACCCTCCCTTTGTCCCTAAAATCATACAAAATGTACATACAAAGGAAAATAAAGAAAAAATTACCTGAATATCCTGTTTATTTAGAGTTATTTGATTCATATAATGGCTATACAGACTATATATTGTTACTGTATGTCAAATTGTGTACAAGTAGTAAAGCTCTGCTACCAAACATACATATTAAGGTATTTTATCTTTTCAAATGACAGGCTAGGAAATGTCAAAATGAGATACTTGAAGCAGTCTCCTTCAGTTGGCAAAGCTTTAACAAATTGCTTCATGAGACCCAGTTTTATGTGCAGAGGTGGGAATATAATGTTCTCTTTGTCAACAAGTGGCTCATGTAGAATGTTTGGATCACCAGGTTTGAGGTTAGATCTTGGAGGTCAGTTCAACTCCACCCAATGCTTCTCATGAGCTCTGCTGTCCCACAAACACAGAAATCAGGGATAGTTGGTGTATCCGGGTTGCTGACAAGGAAGCAGACCATTTTATGGTCAACACAGATGATCCAATTGTACTTGTGATATTGCAACAGATCAATGACTCTCTTTATGTCTTCATATTCTTCATGAAAACAAACTGAATGGCCAACTGGAACTGCACCAAATAAATTGCCATTGTGGAGGAGGACACGCTTCAAGCTCTGCTTTGAGCTATCAAAGAACAGTAGCCATTCCGTTACATTAGCCAATTCCTTCACTAAACCACATATGTTTTGGCAGTACACAAAGCCACTGTCACTTCGAAAGTACTGCAGAAATGCACTTTCTCTTGATCAAAAGTAGAATGCCTTTGCTTCTTTTTCAGGCAAGTTTTTCTCATGCGGTCTTGACGCTAGGAGTTCTGAAGCCTTTTGGGATAGTCCCAAATCTCGAGCCAAATCATCCAACTCATGCTGATCAAATCCCTTACAAACTGAGTCATCTTCAATTTCAAAATCTTCATCGTTGCTGTTACTTAGTTCTTCACCATACTCCTGTTTTTTAAAAGAGGGTAGTTCAGTGAAAACTGCCACTGGGATTTCAGCTGAATGAGGCACTGGGTGTATAGCTGATGGTAGACTAGAATACTCTATTTTGCATTTATTTTTATTGTTATATCCTGATGTTTTCATGATACAAAAGTAACAGTCACTTGAATGATCTCTGGGCTCTTGCCTAACCATAGGTATACAAAATGGAAATTTATCACATGTTCCCTTCATCCACATCCATAAACTCTCAACACACTGCTTGCACACCTTGTGAGGGGCCCAAGACTTATCTTGAGCACCAAGTTTTACTTTAAAATATGCAAAATAGGCTTGCCTGACAAATGCACTGATGTTTGTTCTTTGACTGGGAGTGGTGAAACTGCCACAGATATAACAAAACAAATCAGGGTTGTTTAGGCACTCATGATGAGAAACAGCAGGGGCAGACATGATCTGAAGGAAAGGAAATAAGTATGTATGTAAATAAAATAAATTCTGCTAACTCCTTGTATACAGACAAGAATTTGAACTAGGCTTCAGAATACGATTCACTATGTAGAGTGGCACACAACCTCTCACCACACTGTCTCATGTGTAACTCATTAGCCCAGGCAAGTATGAACCTGTTGCTGGTCTCCAAGGTCATCCTCCACCCCTTCCCGCTCAAAGGAGGTTTGCTCTCAGCCAATAAAAGAGCACTAGTGCTTCCTTCAATCCAGGCTCAATCCAGGCTCGATCCAGCCTAGAGTGGTTGCACTAAGATAAGCTGAGAGACTTCCAGCCAAGATGGAGGTGTAGACAGACATGCTGCATCTCCCTCCACAAGTAAGAAGGGATACAACTACCTCAAAACAAGAAACAACCTAAGTTCCAAAAAATCAAACTACATGGAAGTCCAGCAAACAAAGATATAAAGAAGAAATACTCATCCAGACAGGTAGGAGGGGTGGAGCTGGGGCAGAGAGGATGTCTTGTGGTGGCGGCAGCTGCGGCAGCAGTGGCGGCTGATGGGAAATGCAGTCACACATTTTAAAAAGTCTGGAGGGACACCTGGGGAGCGTTCCTAGCTTCTCACGAGACCTAGCAGCTCAAGGTTCCAGCACCTGGGGAAAATCAAGCCTCATTGCTTCTGAATGTGCAGACCAGTGGGGGTTGGGGTGGAGGCAGAAAGTGCTGGTCTCTCAGCAGAGTCAACTTGTTTAAAGGGCACCCATGGTTCTATAATGTCCACAGACCCACCCACGCTGGGAATGATGGCCAGGGCAGCAGCTAGAGGGGCGCCAGTCCGGTGTGGAATTGTGAGAGGTGCCTGGGAAAGGGATTGAGTGCTGAGCTGGCGGCATTGTTCCCTCTTGGACCCTTCCCCCACATACAGCACCACAATGTTGTGAAACAAGTCACCCTGTACTGACAAATCCCTAAGTCTCCGCCCCTTAAACATAACAGGAGTGACAGCTCTACCTGGCATGCGGAGGTGAACAAACACAGGAACCAGTCAGAATGAGGAGAGAGAGAAGTATGGCCCAAAAGGGAAAACAGATCAAGGTTCCAGTGGAAGAACTAAGTGACAAGGAGATAGCCAACCTAATAGATGAGGAGATAACCAACCTAACAAATGCAGAATTCAAAACCCATAAAGATGCTCACAGGCTTGACAGATATGCTTGAGTACAGCAAAGCATAAGAGAAATGAAGGCTATGCTAAGTGAAACAAAGGAAAATCCACACAAAACCAATGGTGAAGGGAAGGAAACCAGGGTTTAAATCAATGGTTTGAAACATGAGGAAGAAAATAACAGTCAACCAGTGCAGAATGAGGAAGCAAGAATTGAAAAAAAATGAGGAAAACTTCCCAAGTTTTGTGAAGGAGATGGACATGTAGGTCCAGGAAGCACGGAGGGTCCTGGGTGAACTGGACTCAGAGGGAACCACAACAAGACACATCATGACTGAGATGACAAAGCTGAAAGATAAAGACAGAGTCCTGGACGCAGCAAGAGAGAGGCGGAGAGTTGCCTACAGGTGAGTGCCTCAGCTGATTCCTCAGAGGACACTTTGCAGGCAGGAAGGGACTGGCAAGCAGTATTCAATGTGATGAAAGGCAACCTGCAACCAGGATTCCTCTATCCAGTAAAGCTATCATTTGGAATGGAAGGGCAGATGAAGTGCTTTCCAGACAAGGTGAAGCTAAAGGAGCTCATCATCACCAGGGCATTATTATATGAAATGTCAAAGGGACTTACTTAAGAAAAAGAAGATCAAAACTATAAACACTAAACTGACAACAAACTCATGACTATCAACAACTGAAAATAAAAAATAAAAACAAAGTTCAACTAAGCAAACAACCAAAATAGGAACAGAATAATAGGTATAGGGATCATTTGTAGGGTTATCAGCTGGGAGGGGGAAGGGGGAGAAATGGGGAAATGGTGCAGGGATTAAGAAGCAAAACCGGTTGGTACAAAATAGACAGGGGGAGCCCTGGCTGCTGTGGCTCAGTGGATTGAGCATATGCCTGTGAGCCAAGTGTCGCTGGTTCAATTCCCAGTCAGGGTACATGACCCGGTTGCATGCCAGATCCCCAGTTGGGGGCGCAAGTGAGAGACAACCACACAGTGATGTTTCTCTCCCTCTCTTTCTCCTTTCCCCTCTCTCTAAAAATAAATAAACAAAACAACAAACAAATAAAGTTTTTAAAATAAGAAAAAATAGATAAGAGTATGTTAAGAATAGTATAGGAAAGGGAGAAGCCAAAGAACTCACATGCATGATGCATGGATGTGAACTGAGAGGAGTGGGACTGCTTGATGGAAGTGGGGTACATGGTGGAGGGGAGCAAAGGGAAAAATTGAGGACAACTGTAATATCATAATCAATCAAATATACTTAAAAAAAGAAAGCATTTTATTAAACATAAATTTCTTTTTTTTAATTTAATCTCTCTTTTTTTTTACATTACCTTTTAGTCCCTATACACCTCTTCCACAGCAATCAACACACATTAGTCCATGAGTCCTTTTTCCTTTTTTGCTCAATCCTTCCACCTCCCAGTCTACCCCCACCACTAACTGTCATCCTGCTCTCCATTTATGAGTCTGCCCCCATTTTGCTTGTTAGTTCAGTTTGTACATTGGATTTCACATATGAGTGAAATCACATGATATTTTTCTTTCTCTGACTAGCTTATTTCACTTAGCATAATGTTCTCCAGGTTCACTTGACAAAGGCCATTATTAAAATAATGTGTACATAGTTTTGTGGTTTCTAAACATACATCATGTGCCTCTGTTTTAGTTATTATGTTTCCATACTTAGCTTGGTACTTAACACAATAGTAGATACTGAAAGAATGAATAAATAGAATTCCTTCCATCACTTTAAAACATCACCTTTACTCAAGATTCTATCATTGTTCCTGTAATTTTTATAATCTTATCTACTCACACAACATTAGTAGTCTATGGAATCCTTCTCTGTTCATTAAACTCTCTTGAATTCCAGATTCCATTTCCATATGGATGTCCATAAGTTTCTCAGACCCAGACATCTTACATGACATTGTACTCTCAGCTTCTGACTTCTCTTTTGTTAGCAGGATGTCTGCTCCCCCATTCACTGAACTCTAATTTTCTTTTTATCCCTGTCATGCTTCCAGCCAACCAATTGCCAATCTTCATAATTTTTTTTATTTACCATCTTTTCTTGTTTTTTATAACTTATGTATTTCAAACCTGAACCATTGTGAAGTTTCAAATCAGCCTTTTCTCCCTTGCCTTCTTTAAGCAATGCTTCCAAATTGAATGTGTTTATCCACTCTTTGATTCATGCAAGAATTTTTTTGCTTAGAAATCTTAGTTTTCCCTTATTTAAACTCATATAAAACTAAGTTAATTTATTTTGGTTGGAATTGTTATTACTTATTAATAAAATAATATACCTCATATTTCTAATATGGTTTAAAGTTTACAGATTGCTATCTTCCTCTGTGATAATCCAGGTGAAAAAAACTGAGTTAAAATGAATAGTATTAAAAGAAGACTTTGCCTGGAATGAACTGCTCAATTCAAGAGATGCAGGCTTTCTTTAAATTGATGCCACATCTACGTGATTCAATTCTGGTGTATTATATTCTATGACTCTTTAGTTTTGGCTTTTCATCTTCTTTATGTGATATGCCCTTTTCTGTTACTTATTATTTTTTTCAATTTAATGTATTTCATAAAATCTAGTTTGAGGTATCCTGACCTCAGATATCTAGTAATAAGTTGATTTTATACATATACACACATACATATGTAAATATAAATATATATAACTGATCTTGCCAAGTTTACTCTCCTTCAATTTCTAGATGAGCAGCAATATTCTATGTCAGACCAAGTGACTTGTTCAAGATCAAAAGCTCTTATGTTTTTGAGGAAGAGTAATATCTATCAATCCTCATTCATTTAGGGCCATTGTTCTCAGTGTGATCCTTAGAACTTTAGGCAGCATCCAATGTCCAGAACTTGAAGAGTTACTTGACTACCTACATGCTCATTCAGAAGAAAGAGAAGGGAAAGTTGTGATTCTTTATGAACTGGGTGGAACTTGCTGAGCTAATCATTTCTTCAGCCAAAAGTTTTAGAACTAAGAGCAGAAAGAAGCTGATGTAGAATTTTTACAATGCCTGTGATATTGATAAATGAAATAAAATATATTATGATATAAATACATAATGCTATATAATTATTTTCAATGTTTACACAATACATGTTGTTTATCTTATAGGTGTTTTTGAAGATAAAATAGTGTTTATTGAACTGAATTTATTGCTAATTCAGCACAAATAAAATAGTCTAAGATTTTTTTCAGTGTTTTAAATTTTTTTTTTTAATTTTATTTTTTGGTTCTTCAATTACAGTTGTCCCATTTTTCCTCCATTGCTCCCCCCACACCCAGCCCACCTCTTCTCCCACAATCATATCCCTGCCGTTGTCCATGTCCATGAGTCATTTATACACGTTCCTTGACTAAACCCTTCCCAGACTTATCCCGCTTCTCTCCGTCCCTGATCCCCCCTATTGACTGTTATTCTGCTCCTTGTCCTATTTAGTTTGTTTGATTATGTTTTTCTTTAGTTTCCTGTATTGGGTGCATTTTTCTTTCTTTGCCTGGTTTATTTCACTAAGCATAATTCTCTCCAGTTCCATCTCTGTTGTCGCAGATGGCAGGAGTTCCTTTTTTCTATCTGCTGCATAGTATTCCATTGTGTAAATGTACCAGTTTTTTAATGCACTCATCTACAGATGGGCACTTAGGCTGTTTCCAGCACTTAGCTATTGTAAACAATGCTGCTATAAGCATAGGGGTGCATAAGTTCTTTTGAATTAGGGTTTTAGGATTTTTCAGGTATAATCCTAGCAGTGGAAATGCTGGTTCAAAAGGCAGTTCCATTTTTAGTTTTTTGAGGTAATTCCATACTGTTTTCCACAGTGACTGCACCAGTCTGTGTTCCCACCAACAGTGCAGTTGGGTTCCCATTTCTCCACATCCTCGCCAGCACTTGTTGTTTGTTGATTTGTTTATGATGGCCATTCTGACTGGTGTGAGGTGGTATCTCATTGTGGTTTTTATTTGCATCTCTCTGATGGCTAGTGATGTTGAGCATTTTTCCATGTGTCTATGGACCTTCTGTATGTTGTCTTGAAGAAGTGTTTGTTCAGTTTCTTTGCCCATTTTTTTATTGAGTTGCCTGTTTTCTTGATGTTGAGTCATATAAGCTCTTTATATATTTTGGAGATCAGTCCCTTGTCTGAGATATCATTGGCAAATATGTTTTCCCGTATGGTTGGTTTCCTTTTCATCTTGCTGATGTTTTCTTTTGCTTAGCAGAAACTCTTTAGTTTGATGTAGTCCCAATTGTTTATTTTTTTCTTTATTTCTCTTGCCTTAGGAGATGTATCTGTGAAAATATTGTTATGTGGGCTATCTGAAACTTTCCTGCCTATGTTTTCCTCTAGGACTGTTATGGTGTCATGGGTTACATTTAAGTCTTTGTTCCATCTTGAGCTTATTCTCGTGCGTGGTGTGAGTTGGTGGTCTAGTTTCATTTTTTTGCACATCCCTGTCCAGTTCTGCCAGCACCATTTGTTGAAGAGGCTCTTCTCACTCTGTTTTATGTTCCTTCCTCCTTTATCAAATATTAGTTGACCATATAGTCCTGGATTTATTTCTGGACTCTCTATTCTGTTCTGTTGATCTGTATGTCTGTTCTTATGCCAGTACCAGACTGCTTTGATCACAGTGGCTTTGTAGTA
The DNA here is from genome assembly GCF_987537825.1 of Furipterus horrens. NCBI lineage: Eukaryota > Metazoa > Chordata > Mammalia > Chiroptera > Furipteridae > Furipterus > Furipterus horrens. The sequence continues at coordinate 61,575,058 of NW_028327177.1, forward strand.
TTGTTTGATGTCTGGTATTGTGATTCCTCCTGCTGTGTTCTTCTGTCTCAAGATTGCTTTGGCTATCCGGGGTCTTTTTTGGTTCCATATGAATTTTTGAAGTATTTGTTCTAGGTCAGTGAAATATGTCATTGGTATTTTAATAGGGATTGCATTGAATCTGTAAATTGCTTTGGGTAGTATGGACATTTTAATGATGTTGATTCTTCCCATCCACGAACATGGTATTTGCTTCCATTTATTTTGTATCTTCCTTAATTTCTTTCTTCAATGTTACATAATTTTCAGAGTACAGGTCTTTTATGTCTTTGGTTAAGTTTATTCCTAGATACTTATTTTTCGTGTTGCTATAGTAAATGCTATTTTCTTTTTTGTCTCTGTGATATTTTATTGTTGGTGTACAGAAATGTCTTAGATTTCTGTATATTTATTTTGTACCCTGCTATTTTGCCAAATTCACTTATTATACCGAGTAGTCTTTTAGTGGAGTTTATAGGGTTTTCTATGTATACTATGATATCATGTGCATATAATGATAGTTTTACTTTTTCTTTCCCAATTTGGATGCCTTTTATTTCTTTTTCTTGTCTGATTGCTGTGGCTAGAACTTCCAACACTATGTTGAATAGGAGTGGAGAGAGTGGACAGCCTTGTCTTGTTTCTGATTTCAGGGGGAATGCCTTCAGTTTTTGTCCATTGAGTATGATGTTGGCTTCCGGTTTTTCATATATAGCCTTAATAATGCTATTAAGGTATGGTGTTTCTTTGTTTTGAAGATCTGTCTATTGTTGATAATGGAGTGTTAAAGTCCCCTACTATGAGTGTGTTTCTGTTAATATCCTTCTTGTGGTCTTCTTGTATTATCTTAATGTATTTGGGTGCTCCTATGTTGGGTGCATATATGTTTATCAGTGTTATATCTTCTTGATGAATTGTTCCCTTAAGTATTATGAAATATCCTTCTTTGTCTCTTTTTATTGCCCTTGCTTTGAAATCCGTTTTGTCTGATATGAGTACTGCTACCCCAGCTTTTTTTTCATGTCCATTTGCTTGGAATACTTTTTAATATCCCTTTACTTTCAGTCTGTGTAAATCTTTTGTTTTCAGGTGTGTTTCTTGTAGACAGCAAATATATGGGTCCTGTTTTCTTATCCATTCGTTATCCTATGTCTTTTAATTGGAGCATTTAATCCGTTTACATTTAAGGTTATTATGGACATGTAATTATTAATTTCCCTTTGTACCTATGTTCCTCTCCTTTTTTTTTTTTTTTTCTTCTTTTTCTTAAAATATTTCCTTTAGCATCTCTTGCAATGCTGGTTTGGTGGAGATTTATTCTTTTGGTCTTCCTTTGTCTGGGAAACTCCTTATTTCACCTTCCAGTTCGAATGAGAGCCTTGCTGGGTAGAGTATTCTTTGTTGTAGGCCTTTGTTTTTCATTGCTTGAAATATTTTTTACCATTCCCTTCTGGTTGTAGTGTTTCTGTTGAGAAATCAGTCAATAGACTTATCGGAGCTCCCTTAGATGTTATTTGCTGTTTTTCTCTTGCTGCTTTTAGGATTCTCGCTTTGTCTTTGAATGTTGCCATTTTAATTATGATGTACCTTGGAGTGGGTTTTTTTGGGTTCCTTTTCATTGGGACTCTCTGTGTTTCTTGGACTTGCATAACTTTTTCTCTCATCATGTTGGGAAAATTTTCTGTCATTACTTTTCCTATCAGTTTTTTTATTCCTTGTTCCTCTTCTTCTCCCTCTCTTATTCCAGTGATCCTGATATTATTTTTTCTCATGCTATCCTGTAATACCCTTACCTCTTGTTCATATTTTTTCCAATCTTATTTTAACTTTGTTGTATTGTACGGGAATTTTTTTCTACATTGTCCTCTAACTCACTTATCCGATCCTCTGCTTCGTTTAGTCTGCTTTTGATTTATTCTATTGTGTTTTTCAGTTCAGAGATTGTATTCTTCATTTCTTCCTGGTTCTTGTCCTTTTTTATGCTGATGTAGTTCTCTGTAAGTTCCCTGTGATTTTCTTGGAACTGTTGGTAACTTTCTTGGAGGGTGTCATATTTGTTTCTGAGGTTGTCAAGTACATTGAGCTTCTTCACCACCATTCTTTTGAATTCCTTGTCTGACATTTGGGCTATGTCTATTCCATCTACCTCCCTTTCTGGGTATTCCTCTTTTCTTTTCATTGAGAGGTTGTTTCTGCATCTTACCATGTTGAATTCTTCTTGTTTGTTTTTGTTTTTTGGATTTGTCTGCTTTGACTTCCCTCCATTGTGGTATGAGATTATTTATAGGAGATCTGGGGTTGCAGTCTCTTTGACCTCCTGAGCCTGATGTTCTTGGGATACCCTTTATGTCTTTTGTTTATGCTATCTGGTTATATTTCAGACGCTCTTTGGTAGGATCTTCCCTGTGGCTGGTTGATTGAGAGTCACTCTGTACACTTTGTCTTGAGTTCTTTTGTGGAGATGCTGTTAAAAACATAAACTCACAGCCCAGGCAGGAAACCACACCCTCAAAAATATCCCCCACCCTCTGTCCCGCTATCATCAGCAAATGAGCCAGTATTTATATAAATGTAGAGAGCCTAGGGATTTTATACTATAGGAAGAATAGATAAGAGTTGTTTTTAAAGAGAAAAAATATGATTTTTCAGAGAGGGGATGATAGATTAATAATAGTAGCAAGTAGTGTCGAGACTATGCAAGACAATAGGTGATATTTACATTGTATGTTAATAATAATAAAAGAAAAAGAGAGAAGAATGCAAAATATAGTAAGAAAGTGGAATTGTATAGTATTTGAATTATATATTAGTTATATTCTATTTATTTAGTATGAAAGGGAGGCTAAACTAGACAGACAAACAAATAAATGAAAATTAAAGAGGAAGGATGAGAAGGAGAGATGGTATGAAACAAATTAAAGAGATAGTATTTTTTTGAAATTAAAAAAATAAAAGTAAAAATTAAAATTAAAATTAAAAATAAGAAATTAAAAAAATCAAAATAAAATAAAATACAAATAAAAAACTAAAATAGGAATAAAAATTTTTAAAAATACTAAAGGAGTTTTTACTCAGTTCAGCCTTTGTGTGTTGTCTTCTTTATCTGGATCCACAGCTGGTCTAATGAGGCGGGCCAGAGGTTCCTGATTCCTACAGCAGGGGTTTGTGCCTGCGGTGGCTGGTGCATTCGTTTGGTGCCTGTTGGGGCCAGCTGGGGTGTTTGTGTGCACACACACCTGCACATGCAAGGTGGCCTGCGGAGCCGTGCCCCAGGAGTTTGTCTGTCACCCCTTGGAGTGGGGCCCCAGACACTTGTTCAAGGTGAAAGTGAGTGTCTGTGAGTCGCCACCGCCTGCTGTTACTGAGCCACAGCCCCCTGCCGTTCCTACACCCACCTGGGCAGGCACGAGCAGAGCCCACGCAAGTGGTCTGCGCTCCCGCCTGCTGCTCACTGGAGCTGGCCAGGAGTGTCTGCGCACGGTCTTCTGTGTGCCCAGCAGGCCTTCCCTGCGCCTGTTGGGACACTGAACTTATGTCTGTTAGGGTGTGTTGAAGGGGCACCTGGACGCGTGACCCCATGCACCTGGTCCAGTGAATGTGGGAACTTCCCTGTGCGCGCCCGCGCGTCCCAAGGGGAGGGTTGGCGAGTGGGTGAGCGCACTTCTGTGCCTGCACTCCTCAAGAATGTCCTATCACCCCCGACCTTTCCTCTGCTTTCTGCAGTACACAAGAGAAAAATATAAAGGAAAATTACTTTCTCATATGCACAGAAGTACCCTGTTTCTTGTCTTTCAGAGCCAGATGCTACCTGGCCCACTCTTGGCTCTGCCAGTGGGTAGTGATCCGCTCTCTTCCCAATTCCTCTCTGGGGAAGTCTGTGGTCACCAAAAAGCTTTTGTGTACTTCCAACCACAGCTCAGGGAGCCAACCCAGTTAGAAACCCTGTCTTGTCCCTTTTTCCTCTGCTATCCTTACCAAACATGTCGTTCCCAGATGGTTTTCTCTAATCCAGCAGTGCCAGTGTCTAGCTGCTCTCTGAGATGTTCTGTCTGCAATTAGTCCAAACTACAGATGAGTCTCGGGAGCCAGAAAGCGCAGCCTCCCCTCACTCCTCCGCCATCTTCTGTCTCCTAAAATGTTTTGAGGGATTGTTTAATTATATTGCAAAAGGTTCCTTGTACTATAAAACTATACATTCTTCCTCAATGGAGTCAGAAGCAAACACATTCAATTTCTAAGTTATATTGCATATCTGGAAGCTTAATAATTACTGTTCATGTTTTCTTACCAATTTGATAATGTGTTATTAATTCAGATTTTTAAAAAATAGCTTCCTAAATCCCTATGTTTTGTCCAAGGCTTAAAATTCTATGAGAACCAGACCACACATTCTTCTCCTCTTAGGCTGTTGTTTTCAGAGTTGCTAACCTGTTAGTGATTAACCAAGATTAGGGTCTTGGATTCTTGTGGTTATCAGAAAGCTTTCCCTGAGGATGTCTAAGGCCCAAGAAGAATTTCTGTGTTTCTGTCTGGGAAGGATGCTCTAAAACCTTATTGACTTTATGTAAAGACTTACATTTGCTTTGTGAATGCTTAACAATGCTATTGTATGATTGGAGTGAAAAAATTGAAACCAAAGAAACATGTTCTGAACTTGAGATGCCAGAGTATGTCCTTTTCAACCCAAAAGGAGTAGGAGGTAAATGTTTCTTAGTATATTTATAGTAAAAGAAGTTGTATGTTTTCTTTTGGTATTCTCAGAATAACTATGCAAATAGGCAGGTGTATATTATTCCTGGTGTAGGTGAGAAGAATAAAATAAATGCTTCTGCTAGCCGTGGTCACTTTTCTTCCTGCTTCCAAAGTTCAGCTTTGCAACATATTCCACTTTTTAATTTATTGGTCAGTTCCCTAATTATATTCTAAATTCTGTGGAATAATTTTGATTTATCTTGTTTCCTCATTAAGGCTCAATAAGTCTTTATCAAATATACAAATTAATGAATGAAAAAAAAATTAGTGGCAGAACTCAGGCTGAAATCCAGATTTGAATCTAAATATAGCCCTTGCTCCTCTTTTACTATAATGACTCATCAAAACATTTTTAAACTTTATTTTGAAAATAAATGATTAAAATGACAAAATAATACATAACCTTTGAAGAGAGTATACTGTTTACTCTATTTTTATAACCACTTTCTCATACTTTTAAAAAATAATACAGAAACTGATAATAAGGAGGCAAACAGTTTCTATCAATAAGTAAGACTATGTGCTGTCTCCCCATATCAACTGGTATTCTCTTTTAAAATTGATTTGAGAGAGAGGGGAAGTGGGGAGATGAGAGAGAGAGGAAGAGAGAGAGAAACATTCATTTATTGTTCCACTTTACTATGCAAGTTGGTTGGCTCCTTTTTGTGCTCTGATGGGGGCTCAAACTACAACCCTGGAGCATCAGGACAACACTAACCAACTGAGCTACCTGGCCAGGGCTCATACAATATTCTTTAGGAAGCTTAAACTTGGAATTTCTTGTTTCTTCTATGATATTTCTCTTGGAGGACTATGAAATTTACAAAGACCAATTTCTTTGACTCATATGGATTCCTAGTTCACATCTCTGTTCACTATCTGGTTAAATCTTTCAGTATATCACCTCTTGCTGAGAGGGTCTCCCAGCCTAACTAATATTTGCTAATATTTATAAGAAGATAACTTGTTCCTAGTTGTTTGTATTCCTCTGAAATAAGATGAGGTTTGGGATGAGCCTAGCCATCAATGGAAATACAGGGCTGGGCGAAAGTAGGTTTACGCTTGTGAGTTTATTCTTGTATTATTATTCATTTATTATTGTCTTATTTTCCATGCGACCAACTGTAAACCTACTTTTGCCCAATTCTGTATATTAGAAATAAAAGTCAGGAAAAAATAGAGTCAAATAGTTTCCTCCACTGTCTTCCTTGGATTTACATGACAGACATCAGGAATTAATAAAGCCATTCAGAATCCTTCTTGATACAGTTTTCTTGGCAATAATTACCAGCTGATTAGAAGGGGCAGGCAAATTGAAACCAATTCTCCATTCTGATTTCAGTCTCTGGTGTAGGTGCAGTTAAACCACAGCAATGCTGTCTGCTTTCTTACCTCGCTTTGAACATAATTTTTAGAGCAAATATGGAAGGAGATGTAGGAAAAAGAAAATAAGAGCAAAGAGTAATTTGCCACCTACTGTTATGTAAACACATTGGCCATTAGTTCATGTCTTTATTGTTGTTTTAATATGACATTAGCCTCTGTATGCTTCATTCTAGTTAGAATATTAACTTAGAAGAGAGTCTCAATCTGTTTTGTATTTCTAAAACACATGTCTAGCTATGAGGATGAGCACTGTGAGAACTGAGTTCACTAAGAGTGGCTGTACAAGCAGTGGGTATCAAAGGTGTCTGTGATCAGCACAGATGGATCACCCTTATGCTGAAACCAGATTATTACTGCTAGAGAAGCTAGAGGTTAAGGAAAGGATGCTCAAACTGACAGCAATTCTTTCTGAACAGTTGAAGTCAACTTGGGCAAAGTTCTATAAAGTCTTGAGTTTTAGCAGTGTTATTCCTAATTTTCAATTACCTTTGTGAAGACAAGGAAAGAAAAATGTTGGTTTAAACATGAATATTTTTCATATTCATTATAGCTCTAAATTATCTTTTTTTAAAAATTGGCAATGACTTAAAAGAATGTAAAATACTGCACGTAGCAGTACATATTCATATATATTGTCTTTTTCTGTTTGAAAACCTGTGATTCCAGATAATTTTGATAGTAACAGTATTTTACCTAATTTAGCTGCAAACCTAAGCAGTAACATAAGAAGGTGAAGCCTTACTATGACATACATAATTAGTTCTTTATGTCCTAGATTGACGTGGCTGATCTACCACCATTAGCTTTTCTGCTTAACATTGTCATAGCCACTTGAAAGATCTCTGGGTTTATTTCTGTTATTTTATGAGGGATGTGTGCATGCACACACATGCATTTGCATGCATACATACACACATGTACATTCTTTGTAGAAATGGGATTGCAAATAGAGCTAATAGTTTCCATCAAAAAGGATGTTGGTATGTCCTTCTGTATTCGTTTATAAAGTACATGTTGATCCCCAAACCAACAACATAGAATAACTGTACTCTGAACCTTCTCTGAATTGTCAGACCAGCAGCTTCCTTTTTCTTTTATCTCATGCTCCCAGAAATCTGCCTTTACTGGTTGACATTTCAGAATTACATCCTCCACTTTTATGGAAGGATGGCACAAGACCCAACCTTATGACATCTCCTGGCTCATTTGCTTTCATAGCTACCAGGCATGTATCCAATTATATAACTCTCTGTTCCTGCCCCTATTAGCCATTCACTTATTTTTTTAATATTTATATTATATAAATAATACTTGTTTCAAAAATAATAGGAAACAGATAGCCTAAGAAAATATGAGATAAACAGCATTAATAATTTCAAAATGTGCTTCTTTTTCTCTTTCTCTGTCAATCTATATCTCTCCAACTATGTCTTTTTGCCTATTTCTCTTAACATCTCTTTGTCTTTCCCTATTTTTGTCTGATTCTCTTTCCTGTTTCTCTTTGTATCTCTTGATCTTTCCAATTACTTGTCACACTTTGTTTCTGTCCTAAGAAATTTTTATTTAAAAAATGTAAAAAAAAACTTCTATAAGTTGGAATTTAAGGCCTTGGAATCATGCTGACATGGTATTGACTCTTGGCCCTGTTCCCCATATCTTCAAAAAATTACCTCACCTACTCAAGTCTCTTATTTTTATATCTGTAGAATATGATTGTTGTAAGAAAAAAAAAAGATAAATTGTTATACCAATACTTGGCATTTAGGAAATGTGAAGTTATTCTTAGGAACTTATTTGTTTGTATTTTTTACTTACTTTCCTGATTATTTTCTGGTAAATTCCTAGGAAGAGAATTGCTTGATTACATGGCATGTATTTTTAAACATATATTGGTGAATTGCCCTCTAGATAAGTTGGGTCTATTAATAGCTCACCATCAATATTAGAGAAAGCCTATACCCCAGCCAACACTTTGGGTTATTATTCTTTTAAATTTTTCCCAATAATAAACAAGGGTATTTTAATTTTACTTTTATTAATATTGAGACCAAACTTCCTTTATGGTCCTGAGAATTGTATGTTCATATATTGAATACTTTGCACATATTTTGAGGTGTTTGTCTTTTTCTAATTGAATTATTAGAACTCTCTCTATATAAAGAATATTAGCTCTTTGCTATATAAGGTATAAATATTTTACTCAGTTTTTTTAAGTATACAATATTTTATTGGTTATGCTATTACAGTTGTCCCAATTTTCTTCTCCTTTGCCCCCTCTGCCTGGTACCTCCCTTCCCTCCAGCAATCCTCCCTTTACCTTAGTTCATGTACATGGGCCATGCATATATGTTCTTTGGCTTCTCCATTTACTTTACTATTCTTAACATGTCCCTGTCTGTTTTGTAACTACCAGTTATGCTTCTTGACCCCTGTACTTTTCTCCCCATTCTCCCCCTTTCACCTTCCCATTGGCAACCCTCCATATGAGCTCCATATCTATGGTTCTATTCTTGTTCTAGTTGTTTGCTTAGTTTGCTCATCTTGTCTGGATGAGTATTACTTCTTTATGTCTTTGTTTGTTGGACTTCCATGTGGTTTGATTTTCTGGTTGTTTTTTGTTCTGTGGCAGATGTAAGCCTTCTTATGATTGTGGAAGGAGGCAAAGTGTGTCTACCTACACCTCCATCTTGGCCAAAAGTCCTTACATATAGCCCCAGTTTCATTTTTGTAATTTAATTCGGGGTGCGGGAGTGTTTCTATGCAAGGATGTTTTAATTGTTATATATACAAATCATCAGTCCCTTATGATATCTACGTTTTTAGATCTAAGTGTTAGGAAATAATTTTTTCTTTTCTTGATAAACTCATATTGCTTCCCCCTTGTTGACTCTTCACTCGAATCTGTATTAACCTGGATTATACAGAAGGGCAGGATTCCATTTAATATAAAATCTTAATTAAACATTATTATACTCAGTACATGTTACAAAATGGACTACAAGAAAACTTATTTATTAAAAGTTAAACCTGGTATTTGTGAATTTATGTGGCAGTCTATGGATGCTGTCTGAAAGTCCAAACATTTTATTAACTAACACAAAACCTTATATAAACTGCTTGATGAAAAGTAGTCAAAGATTATGTTGAAATAGTCTTTTTTTTTTTTTTTTGTCATTAGTTGTGTTTGCTTTTTTGTGTCAGGACAGAGCTTTTGCATCTATAGTCTGTCTTTGAGCAAGCATCATTTTTGCTTTATAGGTAGTTTACAAGTAAGCTCAGGATTATTAATGATCTCGGTTTTGTGAAAAAGGTCATTTTCTTCTATTTGCTACTGTGATCTCACAGTACCATTAAGGCTTACACGATCTGGCCATACCCCACACGCTAATATTAGTTTCATTAACATGTATCCTGTGAGTTTCAGGTCATTATTCGGATTAAGTTAGTCCACTAGAAGATGTACCAAAGTCAAATCTTTTCAAAGAAGAATTTTATTTTTGTCGTACGGATACATTTAAGTGCAGCTGTCTCCATACTCATCGAAGGCATGGCCTTTTCAAGACCAACATGGAATGCTATCTCTACCACCTTCTTGCCTCCCACATCAAGATTTAAGTTACTGTGAATTTCTTTTTTCCAGGAAATTCAGAGCCAAATTTACCATGTAACTATAGCACCTGTATAGGTCCTTATTGCATTCATATTTCTGATAGCCTTTTCTCTTTTTCACTCCACAAATGTGTTTTCTGTGTCCTTTATGAAAAAAAATAAAACAGGATACAAATTGCAAAATTTTAAAAAATGGTTATTTTGCTTTTATATACCCCCAAATTAATATCACGTTTTCCTCTCTATTTACTTAATTGACCTCAGCTTGGTTTATTTTTCCAATAATGATGAAGGAATTTACCATGTGATATCCATGTTTAATCAATACACATTATGGCCAACTCTTAATTCAGAAACATAAAGAGCTGTCAAGAAGGGGTTCTACTGCAGTAATTCATCCACTCTGCAACCTTATCACGTGACACTACACACAAGAGTCTCCAGGTCGGGCACCAGCCATATGACCTATATATTCACCTCTGTTCTTACTGGGCTCACAGTCTAAAAGTGGAAGCAACATAATGTGGGAAGTGCTATGTAAGACGTACTCAAAAATGCTGGGCAGTCGGGGAGGTGGGGCTGGTAAGAGGGCAGAGCTCTAGAGATAGAGTCATCAGGAAAGACTTCACATACTCAGAGAGGGGCTTTGTTCTGAGTGCCATGAGCAGCATTGGAAGTTTTTAAGAAGGGGTTGGGTTGATGTATTCAGATTTGCATTCAGGGCAGATACAGAAGAATTTCACTACAGGACAGTAGGTCACTACATTGATATACTGGCCCCCTCCCACCAAAAAATATCAGGTGTCATTAAGCACTTCCCTGTTTCTAGCTCTGTGATGCTTTTGTTTATTTGTTACAACCACCTCATGAAACTAGTGGGTGAATCATGATGGTTCCTATTTTGCAGATGGGACATGAATTGAGGGCTGTGGGGCCCTTTGACTTGTTCAGGGGCATAAAAGGTTTGCCCCAGGCCTGTCCCGCTCTGTGCCCCTGCCTCCCTCACCTCATCCTCTCTGGTTCACCCATGAGGACGGTGGGGCAGAGAGGGCAGTGTTTTGCTAAAGATCATGCAGATAACTAAGCAGATTTTGGAGAACAGCTTTCTGACTCATAGGAAAGACATGCTGCCTGTGTCTCTTAATAAGAACAGACAGGGTATGAGGATTTCAGGAGAGAAGGGACATTAAAGGCCAGGCACTAGGGACAGAGACCTGAAGTGCGCAGTTATGGGGGTCTTAGTGCAGCAGGTGACAGTGAACTAATGACTTCCCAACTGGTCATCATAGAGGTCAGTTCATTTTAGGTATGATTGCAGTTATTTTCACCCACCAGATGCACGATCATGGTCCAGGGGCATGGTATACCTGTGGAACATCATTCCTGCCTTTCAAATAAATATATTGAGCTCTTATTATGTATCAGAAACTATCTTGAGTGCTGAGAATACAAAGGAGGGAGTATAATTCCCTCATGAAGTTCTGGTAGAAGAAGCAGGCATGCAAACAAGTAAATCACAGCACAGCATGGGGAGTGAGGAAGCAGGTGTGAATAATGCTCCCCAGGAGCACAGAGGACAAAGATGGTGATCTAGCCTTCAGGAGACTTGGCTGAGGCCTTGTTCTGTCTCAGTCTTGAAATGTGCATGAGAAGTTATAATGTAGAATGGGAAAGATATTCCCAAACTGGGAATATATGGTGTAACATGCATAAAGGATTTATAAATTTAAAAAGGAAAAACAAATGTACCCTGGTCAGGTAGCTCAGTTGGTTGGAGCATCATCCCAATGTGCCAGGGTGTGGGTTGATCTCTGGTCAGGGCACATACACAACAACGAATGAGCAGCAGACTGAGCTCTCTCTCTCTCTCGATCCCTCTCTCTTTCATTCCTTCCCTTCCTCTTTCTCTCTCTAAAATCAATAATAAATAAATAAAAATAAAAAGATTTGAAGATAAATGAGATTTTTACTGGGTCTGAATTTCAAGCATAAACACAGGTATGTCCCTTCATCCATAATTGGGTTTGTAGATAAATGACATGGTAAAGATTTTTATCATTTTGATGACATCTGAGCTTGACACAGAGTCTGGTCTGAGGTCTCTGACATTTTTATTGGTTTTGTCTTTGAAAAGACAGCTTTTCCCAAACTTGAGCCATCCAGGCGTAAATATGAAATACATCTGGGTGTACATTTTTAAGATAAATCTTTAAAAATCAGTTTTCAGGGGTATGGTGTTGATTTGTGAATTAAATATTTTCCATAGAAGAAATAATTCTAAAAACTACTTTAATGAAGTTTTATTTTTACATAAGCATTTACATTTTGAAAATTAAAAAGACCCATTTTGGTAAAAAATGTGAAGCTCTCAACTCATACCTCAAACTTTCAAAATCATTATCCTTTTTGTTGACCTGATTTTGTGTTTCAATCTATTGCAGATATTATTTCTATATTTCTAAGCCAAATTACTATATTTGACGGAACATTGAATTAGGGTAACACATGACTTATAAAGGTGAAAAAATGTATTATTACCTTTGCTATTTTATTTAATCTGCTCATAGTCTTGATAGCAACTGATTTTGGTTACCATTTACCCAGGTAGTTTATCAAGTGGAATTTCTCCCAGGTGGCATGGGCTGACTCTCACATTCTTGGCATGATTGTGTAATGATCTATGTTGTCATGTTAGTGAGGTCTTGGTGATGAACCATTAAATAAAGTGATCTGCCCCCAGGCCCGGGAGTTGGTTGATTGCCAAGCAGTAATCAAGTACAATTAACTATCAAAGGCTTGAGCACTCCATTATTCTAAGAGATGGGACTTCAGCCATCTGGAAAGCAAAAATGGTGATTGATCATTTGGCTAAGTTTTTCTTTGGCTATACATTTGAATAGTTAAATTTATCATGATAACATTGAAATATTCCAAACTTTAGTCATCTTGATCTCCAATTTTTGTTAATTTTGTTTGATTCCACGATAAAAAAAAATTAAAAGAACTTGATTTTTACTAAGGATAGAAATGCTTAATTTATGATATATACCTCAAACCTCTTGTGGAAGGAAGTGGGGTATAAATAAATCAAACTAGATACCCTTCATGGCAGTTTGAAAATGTCATATTAAGGTGGAAAATGATGTAAGCGATTAATTCTTTACTTTTTAAGATATGTTGCTCTAAGCTTCTGTTGTTAAGAGATTTTTAGTTATGGAAACCACAATTATTCAATTAGTCCCTTCAGTATTTTGGCAATTTAAGCAATCACCCAGTCAACTAATAAAAATCTAAAGATCATTTCATGTTTTATAGGCTGTATTCTACACATCAAGTTCATAACCTAAGGAAGAACTTCTTTCTCATTTTGACTGGTTTTTGTTGTTTCTCTTAACTTCCTTCTCTCCCCTCTAATTTCTGAAGATGTACCTAGCATTCAGCACAATAGATAGACATACTCAGAGGCCAGTATCTAAGCACTTCACCAGGTAAAACAGTATGACAGGCATTCCTACTTTTGAGTAGATACAAATTCATTCATTGGTTCCTTTATTAACATTTCTTTATTATGGAACATCTACCATGTGCCAAAGACACAGGGTCAAACATACAGATACTTATTTGCCTTCTTGGAGCTTAAGTTTGAGAGTGGAGATAAACACTTAAAACCGTATATCTGATAAATGAAGATCTCTGCTGTGAAAGAGATGTGTAAACAGAGGACTTTATCTCCTTGTGTGGGAATTGGAGAAGGCTTTTCTGATTCAAAAAGGAGCATGATGTTGAAAGTCAGTCTTGCTGTCAGTAGGAAGCCCTGGTTGACTTCCCAGGTGTTAGTAGGGGTGGTCTTGTCCCAGGGGTGTTTTGGAAACCTGTGCAGATGTTGATGATAACAGTAGTAATCACAGATGATAGTAATGAAGTACTGTAATCACAGTGCTAGACTAGTAAGGGCATTTGATTGGTGGGGGTCAAATCTACCAGACAACTATGGTGTGAGAAACAGCAGCACAAGGCAGGGTTTCCTGCATGCCAGTTTCAGTTAACCCATCTGGCATTCATGTTAAGTCATTAAGTCTGTTTATATTCATTAGACCTACATCCTAACCCTGTTTTATACATAAAGCATCTTTTTAACATATGCTGAAATTTCTAGGAATACAACCATTGGGTAAGTCAGGAGAAGATGTTATTTTTGTTTTATCTGTACTTTACTAAGAGCTCATTACCATTTTGAAGAATAGTATCGTCCTTCTTATGAAATGTGAGTTGTTCGTGCATTATTTATGCTTGTGAATTCAGTGATGCTACATGTGGGTGTACATGTATGACTCCTGCATTACACATGTGTCCATGCCTCAGCATCCCAAAAGGGAAATACATACTGTTTTATTTTATATTTCTTCTGTTTTCTTTCTCCTTTACATTACTGTTAGGTCACTATATCAATTTGTTTAAATTCTGTGTGTAGATAGGTAATAATGTATATAATTTTAGTTAAGTACAGCAAGGAGGACATTATAAAAAGAGAGCCTTGGGTCTGAGGTGAAAACCACTATTTTTAAACAATTTGTGTTTTAAAATATAAGCAAAATGTTTAATATTTAAGCTGACAAATCACTTCATTCTCTAATTTTATACTGTTTCACAGATAACGCCTTTTGATTTTCAAATGAGATTTAGAAGGGAACATTTCCTTTTTGATTGCTCTCTGGACTGATTTTTATTTATTTTTATTTTTATTTATGTTTATTGATTATGCTGTTATAGTTGTCCCAATTTCTTTCCCTTTGTTTCGCTCCACCCAGTGACCCCCCCTCCCTCCAGTTGCCCCCCCCCTTTAGTCCATGCCCATTGGTTGTGCATATAGTTCTTCTTGACATCTTCCTGTCTACTCCACTCCCTCCTACTATGCTTCTTAATTACTGCATCATCTTCTTCCATTTCCCCTCTTCCCCCTCCCCACTGACCTCTCCCCAATATGTTCCCCATACCTATAATTCTTTTCCCACCCTCGTTGCCTACTTAGTTTGCCTTTGTTTCAGTTCCCTAGCTTCTGTTGTTGGTTGTTGTGATACAGTTTTCATTTTAATGTTCATAGTTTTGATCCTCCTTCTTCTAAACAAGTCCCTTTAACATCTTATATAACAGTGGTTTGGATCTGATGAACTCCTTCAGTTTTACTTTGTCCTGGAAGCACTTTCTCTGCCCTTCTATTCTGAATGAAAGCTTCACGGATAGAGTAATCATGCCTGTAGGTTTTGATTTTCATTACTTGGAATATTTCTTGCCAGTCCCTTCCTGTCTGCAGAGTCTCCTTTGAGAAATCAGCTGATAGTCTAATTGGGACCCCTTTATACATAATTCTCTTCTTCTCTCTTGCTGCTTTTAAGATTCTCTCTTTATCTTTAACTTTTGACATTTTGATTATAATGTGTCTTGGAGTGGTTCTCCCTGAGCCAGTTTATTTGGAATTCTCTGTGTTTCCTGGACCTGTAAGTCTATTTCTTTTCCCAAGTTAGGGAAGTTCAGCTTCATTATTTTTTCACCGAATTTTTCAATTTCTAGTTCTTCTTCACCTTCTGGCAACCCTATAATTCGGATGTTCACTCTATTATACTTGTCCCAGAGGTTTCTGAGCTTCTCCTTATTTTCCTCACGTTTTGTTTCCTCTTTCTGCACTGGTTGACTGTTTGTTCCTTCCCTATGTTCCGATTTGTTGATTTGACCCCTAGTTTTCCTCCCCTCACCACTTGTTTGGTTTGTGTTTTCATTCATTTCAGCAGGACTAACCTTCATTAGCTTCTCGTCTTAAGTCCCGCTGTTAGTTCTGTAAGCTGTCTTATAACTATAGCTCTGAACTGAGCCTCAGAAAGGTTATCTATCTGTTCGTCCATTAAATCATGTATTTGCTTTCTGATCAGCTGCGTGATTGGGATCTCTATCATTATCCCTGCCATCCTGACAGTTTGTGTTTACAGTACCTTTGTTTCCTGGGTGTGGCTGTCACACCTCCTATGCTATAGGGGCAGAGCTTCATGCACTCATTACTACCAGGCAACCCTTCTCACCACACTGTGGTGCTTTGTGTGGGAGCGGGGGTCCAAGATGGATTCCTGCCGTTCACTCTCTACTGAGAGACTGGGAGCCTCCTCCTCTGTCCCCACCCACTCTGTGCCTCACAGTCCAAGGCAATGGGGGTCTGCCTTCCCCAGAGTTGGAATCACGAGCTGACGGGTTTGGTCTGCAGCCAAGGGTGCTCCCCTGGTGCTTCTCACCTCCTCTTAAATACAGGTGTCTGTGCTTACTGCCATTCTGCTGCCATTGCTGCCTCTGCTGCCACTGCCTTCACAGCTTGACCTCTCTGCCCCAGCTTCATCCCTTCTACCCCTCTGGATGAGCACCACTTGTTTATAACTTCATAAGTTGGACTTCCATGTAGCTTTGTTTTCTGGAACTTCTGGTTATTTCTGGTCTTTCTTAGTTGTGGAGGGAGACAGAGCGTGTCAGTCTAGGCCTCCATCTTGCCCAGAAGTGGACTGATTTTTAAAGCAATCTCTCTGACTCCATACACACACACACACAAAAAAAAAAAAAAAAGCAGAAGCAAACATTTTATGATAGATCCTTTGGGAATATTTACTTTGGGTGTTTTGTTTGAGCTATTTAATACTAATATCACTGGGTTGAATACTCTAAAACCAAAATGTCATTTGGAGAAAAAGTGCTTAAAAATAAAATCAGGTTTTTAGAATGTTTCCTTGAAATAGGTCTCCACCTCTGGAGAACAGCCACCTTGAGATGATGCTTCACAGGAGAATTTTGTTTAATAGATGCCATCATAAATGAGTAAGACAGCATCCCACTAGCCCTACAAAGAAAGCATTACTTGTTTCTGGTCCAGAACCCCCAATTACCTTCTTGGTATGGTATTATAGATATAGCCTCTGGGACATTACAGAAAGTATGAAGTTGGGAGAAAAGAAGCCACTTCACCTAGAGGACAATAATTATATCTGCATAGAGACAAAGCAAATATTGAAAAATACGATTGAGATTATTGGAGTATATATAACAGTAAAAATCCAGGGAGTCAGATATATAAAAAGAAGTTAATATCTTTCTTGACTTTCATATTGGCATTTGTGAAAACCAAATTAGATAACATGTGATATTTTATAAGTTCTAAGTATGAGGTGGTTTTTGTTTATAATTTTTCAAGTATACATCATACTAGAAGTAGGATGGGTTAACAGGAATTTATCACATGGAAGCCAGCAATTCTAAAACATACAATAAAATCAGATGTGTACATTTTTCTTGGTTATGCTAAAATCACAAATTTTGAATCGTCAATTTTTACACTATTTATTTGTCAAGGCTTAGGTAAATATAAACAGACACTATATACATTTACCCTTCTGGTCTCATCTTTTAGGTATCTGGAATTTTTCTCCAAGGTAATACCAATTTGTAGTCACCTTTTCTATTATGTCAAAAACACATTGTAATCAGTGGACTGACTCTCAAATAGATGTACTGTTAAGCCTTCTACTTCTTCAATGGGATTAAAGCAATTGCCACTTGCCAAATAAGATCTATGTAATAATGACCATAAAGGAAGAGATGTTTGAAGGGCAAGGGGATATTATTCTTTGCTTGGAAATACTATTATACAAGATCTGTCCTTGAAACTTTCCTGCTGAAGAGGTGCTAGATCACAGGTTTATTCTTTTTTTTAAATATGTTTTATTGATTATGCTGTTACAGTTGTCCCTATTTCTTTTCCCTCTGCTCCCCTGCACCCAGTGACCCCCTCCCTCCAGTTGTCCCCCTCTTAGTCCATGTCCATTGGTTGTGCATATAGTTCTTCTCAACATCTTCCTGTATACTCCACTCTCTCCTACTATGCTTCTTAATTTCTGCATCATTTCCCTCCCTTTCCCCCCTTCCCCCTCCCCACTGACCTCCCCGATCACAGGTTTCTTTATGGTTCTATCTCATAGTCCTCTTTCTTGAAAATTTTTTTTTCAATTTTATTGTTCAATAAAATTTTATTGTCCCAATTTTTCCCCTAGCACCCCCCGCCCCCTGCCCCTGGCTCCCACAGTCATTTTCCTCTTTCTTAAACCTCTTTTTCCTCATGAAGCTTTGTCCTCTTCAGACTTCCAGACCTTGAGGGTAACACGCCATTCTCATCATTTCCTCCTCCTTCTGTTCCTCCCTCCCTTGTCAGGGCCTTCATTTCCTACCTTTAATGTAGCTCCTCTGCCCTTGCAATCTGTCCGTCCCCACCCTGCGATCACATAGGCCATTCCCAAGCCATGGCTCAGAGTTTCTGGTGCCTGAGATTCTTCGGTGATAAGGACCTTAGATGAGAGAGATGAGTGTACATACCATTAGCATTTGATGAATAATATCAAGAATGTGTTTATTTATATATACAATAATGATTGTAAATAAGCTTGTTTCTAGGGAAAAAGTCATAAATACCATAGCTCATTGTTATTGAGGAAATGAAGTAAAAAAAGTTAAAATTTACTTTGATTCTATCTAAGAAGTACTGACTATCAACACTTCTATGAACTGCTTAAAATTTTTGTCCAAAATCAATACCAGTAATAATCATGCTTGTTGTGTACTCTGGTTTAAAAGTGATAATAAGGATGATCCATTGTTTAAAGATACGTTATAACATATATCACCTTGATTTTATATGTTTTTAGTACAGCATCAAAAGTTTATATTCCTATATTCATCATCTTCATAAAATTTATCTCATTACATGGCTATATCTCAGCATCAACAACAAAAGGAAGAGAATGCTGGGGCATGGGGAGTACAGTAGTGGTTGTCTCTTAGTATTAGTAAGATCCTGTAGAGAAAGAGTTTAAGATTACATGTTTTCAAAAAGCTATACAGGGAAATGTAAAAGAAAAAATGTTCATGAAAACACTTTAAACACATTCACAAAGGATCACTGCCATTGAGATGAATTTTACTGGAGAGAAGACTAAATAGAGTATTTAGCAACTTTCCCCGAAGAAGTTGAGAGATTTGTTTGTTTATTTGTTGTTTGTGCTAGTCAGTCCTCAAGTTCCACAGACCAACTAGGTTTGCAGAGAAATTAAGGAGAGAGATTTTCACCTGGAGATCTCTGCTTTAAGTGGGTAATTAAGCATTGGAACATGCTGACCAAGGAAAGCCATAATATCTCCCTGCTTGTGTATTTTTAAAATCAGTGGTCTTGGTTGATTTAAGCAAAGCCTTGATATAATCAGAAACTTGAGTCTAATAGAGAAGGCATTTTGAGGTTTCTTTTTTTTTTTTTTTTTTTTTGCCTATTCAGATTCACTAGTAGAGGCAGGGATTGCTTCACAGAGATCAATGCTCTTAAGCGTCGAGTTCTGCCCATTTTCATTCCAGCCGGTCTTCTCAAAGGCAATGTAAGTTAGCCCCTATTTCTGACTTTAGTTTCTGGTTGCCATTTTTAAACCCTAATATCAGCATTATGAACCTTTTGGGGTCAAATTATTAAAGTAAAAGTCATTCTTCCCTGCTGTGTGTTTAGCAGCACCTTCCCTATTGTTCCAACTTTCTTGGATTCTTCACAATAGGTTCCAGACCTGGGTTAATTAGCAACTCTGTTAACACCTCCTTGAGCTCAAGTGGTTCAAATACAGCCTGCTGAGACATTATTTCTTAAAAGGTGAGGACTAATGACCCAACTTTTAGTCACCATCTCAGAGGCCAGTTTTCAATCTTGTAAAAATTTTAAGTCAAGGAAGCCCAACATAGAAAGTCACGAGCTGTCATAAAATGCTATTCCGGATGTAGTTGGTTAGAATTGCCTGGGTACTTGGTAACCTACAATACAGGTTAATAGTAATTCCACCTCATTTAGTTGTGTTTAAGGTGCTTGAGAGTTATGCTTAATAGACCATAAAAATCATACCTTAAGACACTACTTAAATGCAATAATAAATCCTCGTACAAAGTTCTATCAGAAACTAGTTTTAAAAATCATTATAAATGTTAACTAAACTTCACATTTTTCTGTATGAAACTTTTGATTATATAAAAATTTAGGAGTGGAGAGGGAGAGAAGGGGGATAAGTAAGGGAAGGGATTAGTCAAAGAACCCGTATAAAAGACTCATGGACATGGACAACGGGGAGGGATATGATTGTGGGAGAGGGGGTGGGTTGGGTGGGGGAGAGAAATTAGGGGAAAAGGGGACAACTGTAATTGAAAAACCAAAATTAAAAAAAAAAAAAAATTTAGGTGCACCAGAATTCTTAAAATGAATTCTTTCAGAGGCTAGTTGGGTCTCTCTCTCTTTCTCTCTTTTTGTGATTTGGGTAGTAAATATCTAAATGCACTTTCACTGAAATATTAGTATTTTATATGTATAGGTTAAAATATATTATGAATGAAATAACTTTGTCTCCTTTAATAAACAGTCTTAGAATATAATCCCAGCAGGAATTATCCCTCAGTGGCATGAGACCAATATTGGATGACAATTTGAAAAGTAAAATGATGTCAGTGTTTCTATAGCATTACAGAATATCCACGGGGTTAAGAAGAATTAGAATGCCAGAAATTAGACTGTCACAAAAAAGGAAAACAAGAGAGACTATTCCCTATCTGTTGCATTGCCAGGCACCATATGATTAGGTGCTGCATACCCACTATTTTATTTAATCTTTAAAACCACCCCAAGAGGTAGTTATGATAGCTCTTAATAAAAGAAGGGAACTGAAGCTTAGTGATTAAATAATTTACCAAGACCATGGAGCATTAAAGCAGCATCCCAACTTTAATCTACCCCATTTCAGAAATCCATGCTTTCATCTGTATCATAACAGATGCATAGCATGACTGTAGAGAAAGAGCTAGGTGAAATCGGGAAACTTTTCTAACATACTTAAAATCCCTCAATGATAGAAGGAATGGCTAAAACATAAAGACTGTTAAAAGTATTATACACAAATAGGATGGAAGTTTTAAAAATGATTAATTACATAATAATAGTACTGCCACATTCTCTAGAATTACTGTGAAATGTGTTAAAAATGAGAGGTTGAAAATTGATCATTTAGACCAGCTGATGTAAAAAGCTTTACACAAGTAATTGGGCTTTGTGTTAAGCAGTGTTTAATGTTTTAACGTCTGGTTCCAGCAAATATTTTAGTGTTTTTTTTTCCCTCCAATTTTAATGTGATTTGGCAGTGGGAGGTTGCTAAGAGAGCCTAATCAAATCAGCACTCTTGTGTGGACAACATATAAATTAACAATTATTCAAAAGTTATTGCAACTTGGATATTTAAAGTGATCTATACAATTATCTAAACCAAATAGTTTTAATATTTACCTCACAGATAATTTAAATATATGAATAATCTTTCTTTGAAGAAATACCTAATTTCAGTTATTGCTTGAAAAGTAAAAAAAAAAAAAAAAAGCTTTTATTTTTATGGTCATGGGTTGTGGATAATATTGAATGCCTATATTATTGGTTATCAATAATAAATAGCTCATGAGATTTGTAGACCTTATAAGAATCTATGGATTTAAAACCATAATAGTAAATTCCCTCATTATTTTCCCTTTTTCATTTTCTGTACAGGATGGAGACAAGCAGGCAAAATAATGCACAGGAGAATATTTTGAGAGCAATTTATTTAAATATTGATTTATTACATTATTTTATAATAATTTTTAAAGTATGTATAAAAAGGTGTCTTTATTCATTTTCAATTACTGTTGAAAGGAATAATTTATCATCTCAAGAAAATGGAACTTTTTCCTCCTCAAGAGCAAGTCTGCAGCATTTTGGGGGGGGGGGTCAGGCATAGTTTTTGATAAATGGTAGCTGTTTTATTAATGTTGTTTTCTTTCCCATATACCAATAATTATTACCCCCAATCAAAACCAAGTAGAAAGACAGACTCTTCCGAGAACCATAGTTTTTCCATTTCTTCCTTTGTCTCTGTCTCTTTCATAAAGGAGTGTATGTAAGAGACTACATAACAGGATATGAGCAAGGAAATCAAAAGACCCTAAGCTTGCATCCAGCTTTACTACTAGACAGGTGACAGAAGTGTCTTAATTTCACAGAAGCTCAGTACCCTCATTAGTAAAATTAAGATTAAATGAGATGATGTGATAGCACCTTGAATCCTCTTGTATTTATTAGGTGAAATTTTTTTCCATCCCTTCCATTTTCTTGCCTGCTGTATTAACACTATGTTAACGTTTTTGGGTTGGGACAATTATTTATGTAAACCATTTGTTTTCCATTAATGAATAGAAAATCCAGCTTGGGTCCTCCTGGCAGGCTGGCCTTCTTCATCCCCAAATCTCATATGTTCTTGTTCACCCAGTGCAGGTTTGGGTGTTGCCAGGTAAGACTGGTGAATTTGAGTATGGACGTCTTCTTAGAGAACTACCGCAGTATATTGAGGGCAGGAAGAACCAAAATTATTAGATACTTGCACATAGCAGTTTATATGTTACTGCCTGACTTAATCTTATAAAGCCAGGTAGACTTAGTCATATTTTCTAAAAGAAATTTAGCTTTCAAGAAATTAACTTCTAAAAGACAAATAGCTGGTAAGAGGAAGAGCAAAATTAAATCTGAGCTCTCTGTTAAACACTGTTCTTCCAAAGCACAAGAAGTTCTTTATTATTAAAGGGGCATTACTTTCCTAAGTGCAAGCGCCTGGTTAGTTAATGAACATGGTTTCTGGACTTGGCATTTTGTAAAGATGGATTGGACATTGGTCCTCTATTAAGCACATATTTGGAGTAAATAAAGCATGTGTATAAATAAGTAACAAAAGATAGACTATGTTAAACAATATAAGAGAGAGTTAGATAAAATGCATTTTGGTTCAAAGGAGGACAAGAATATTTCTGGTTGTGGCAATCAAGAACATCTTTTTTATTGAGGTGAAAATTGGACTGGGCTTGAAATAATTAGAATTTGGATACATAAACATAGGAAATTGGGAAGCACAGAAACAGAGAAGAGTATGAACAAAGGTACATGGATAAGGGAGTAAGTTGTAGGTGTTTAGAAAAATGGTAAGCAGTTGCATTTTTCTGGCACATTGAAGGCAAGAACCATTTAAGAAAGGAATGTGAAATCTTGAATGATATTTTAAGGCTTTGTGAATTGATAAACACAAGGGTGCTATTGATAGATTTTGATCACAGGGTTGGTACCATATAAGTTATGAATAATATTAATGGTAATAAATAGTAAAATGCAGGTCATGATGGTAAGTACTCATTTTGTGATTGCAGTCAAGCAAGCCATTTAGGGGATCATGACAATAGTTTCAGGGAGAAGTAGATAGCTTTGGCAGGAACACTGGGAGTAGAGAGAAAGGGAAAGATGGGGACAATATAAGGAAAAACAACACATTGGATGCCTTAGGCAGGGAAGAGGAACACATCTGAGGTGACGCTCGCAGATGGGTGACAGAGGCAGGTTTCAAAGGAAGAATGAAGAACTCATGAATGTATTTTATAGAGTTTGAAGAAAGAGTAGAGATAATTTTGGGGTAGCTGGACATATGGTATGGATTTAGGAAGAAAGGTCATTGCTAGGAATCTTGATTTGTGAGTGATTTGTATCAAGGAGATAAATGCCCATGTGAAAGAAAATGAAATGATCTAGGGGAGATTCAATATTGAAAAACAGGACATGAGTGAAATATCTATGTTTGTGACATCATCTCATGTACTTTGCATAATTTTCTCTATCACTTTAGAATTTGAGAATTTTTCCTTTGAGTCAATTTTTCTTGACTCTAGTTTTGGAGTCAATAGTCTCTTGATGTCATTCACTTTAGTGAAAATAGATTCATTCTCCATGTGCAAAGATACGGATTTTTGGAGAGATTATACTATCCACCTCCCTGGGTTTCCCTGCAGTATTTAATATGGCTGACCACCTCTTCTTTCTTGAAATCTCCTTTGACTTCAGTGAAAAGTTTTCTAAGTTCTTGCTGGTTGCTTCTTTTTGGTCTCTCTCTCTCTCTCTCTCTCTCTTTTTTTTTTTTTTTTTTTTTTTTTGCCATCTCTTTTTCTTTACCTTAATAAATAAATTTAGATATTTTATTTGTGTTCTGTGTTTCAATATCAAATCTCCCCTAGATCATTTCATATTTTCTCACACGTGAGTTAAGTGAAATAAGCCAGTCAGAGGAAGACAAGTACCATATGATTCCACACACATATGGAATCCAATGCATAAACTGAACTAACAAGCAAAATAGAGACAGACTCATAGATAGAGAGCAGGATGACCACTCTGGTGGGAGGATGGGGGTTAAGAGATGTAGGGATTAAACAACAACAAAAAAAGCTCATGGACATGGGCAACCATGTGGTGATTACTGGAGTGAGGGGGTGGGTGGAGGTAGAAGAGGGTATAGGAGAAATGGTAATGGAAAAATACAATAAAATGCCTTTTATTTTAAAAATATCATGCATATCAGTATCTGTTGACTATAAGTGCATAGAACAAAGGCCTTAAAATTAATATTTAACACCAAAAAAAGTTTAATATTTTACATAAATTACATTTTCTCCTGCCATCTTATTAGGTATTCTATGACTGTTTCTTTAAGTACTTCCTAACAGCATAGTCATTTGTGGTATCAAAACTGGGGTCAGAAACTTATGGGATGAGGGTTTTAGTCTCCTGCTACTGACTCAGCTCTGTGAGCTGATGCTTACTTCCCTTAAATCAGGGCTAGAGAGGCAAAATAAAGACTATGATTTTTTTTTTTTTAAATAACCATTCTTCCAGGCAAATGGAAATGTCTAGTTTTTCACAACTCTTTTTAAGGCTTTCTTGGATCATAATTGACACATAGGTTCTATTAAAAATATCATTGCTATAAAATGCATTTTGCTGTAAATAATAATTTCTATCTAGAAATCCCACAGTATCTCAAATCCAATATGTCTAAAATATAGCACATCTTTTTCTTTAAGTCCTTTTTTATATTACCTTTCCCATATCTGTCAGTGGCAGCTTGCTGCATTCACTTGCCCAAGCTAGAAACCAGGGAGTTATTTTGAATCTTCTTTTACCTCCACTGCATCCCATCAATCAGTCAAGTTGCACCAAGTATTTCATCCTGATTAGTTCTTCAATCTGTCAGGTGCTTCTACTCTCTTGCTTGCTGTTAATTCTACCTCACTGTTATCTTTTCTAAGCAAATTTATTGAGTATAGTGCCATGTGTTGATTATTATTCTGATACTGGTGATAAAACAATGAACAAGAAAGAATTCATTCATGGCTTCATGAAACTGTCAGTCTGGTGATATTAATATTTAATTATCGATGGGATAAATGTTCCAAAGAAAATGTACAGACTACAACAGGGGCAAGGCAGATTTCCTAAGAAAACTAAAAAATTATTAAGCTGAAAATCTGTGAACTCATACTATGTAGGGCCCTTAAGTATGAGGAACATGTACTTAATCTTCTAAAACTGAAATAATTTTTTAAGTGAAGGGGAAATGTGTGTTAACCTGGGTGTGTTATGTAAAACCCTGGCCATACCTAGAATTGTGTTCATGATTTTAGGTTTTATACTAAGAGAAAAGAAAAACCATTGAAGAGTATTAAGTAGTAGTGTGAATTTATCAGATTAGATTTTCACATAGCATTGTCCTCCACCATCACTGCCCTTTCTGCCTACTTTTTCCGGTTTCATTTTATTTCATAGTCCTTATCGTTATGTGATTTTATGTATGTATGTATGTAGGTATTTATTTAAGTGTTTTATTTGTTTTCTTCTTGAATTTAGGCTCTGTGAGGGCAGGGACCTTTTTATTCACTGCTGCAAGTCCAGCACTTAGAATGGTACATGGCATATATCAGATGTTTTATAAATTGTTAAATTGATGAATCAGATTGTTTTTTCAAGATATGGTGATTATTATCTGAACTAATTAGGAGTAAGAATTGATGGCAAGAGATGGTGGTAACATGTAAAGAAGTCTATATATGGAGAAATAGTCAGAAGGTATATTTAAGATGCAGTTATAATTTAGATGCGGGAGGCAAAGAAGAAGAGGATTCAAAGATGATATCCAGAATTCTGAATGAGTTGCTGGGTGAGGTGCTTGGAGAAGGAATACAATGTGCTGTGGAAGAGTGCAGAGATTTAGTCTAACCTTCTCTCTTACTGACACTGTGACCTTAGGCCAATAGCTTAATTTCTGTGTGCATTTATTTTATCATCTGTGAGGTGGAAGATAAGAGTGGTACCTACTCTATAGGCCATATTTTGGGGATTTAATGAAAGAATGTGTACATGGCATTTAGAACAGTGCCTCTCACATTAAAAAGTACTGGAGATGTTAGTTACTGTGGAAAGAATAGAAGACACATTTAAAGTGAGGAGCTCAGTTTAGTCTTGTGATTGTTGAGTTTTGGTTGCTGTGAGACATCCAAGTGGATGTGCCAGGAAGGCATTTGTGGTAAATGAATTTAGATCTCAGAAGAGGTTTGAGTTAGAAACAGAAACCTGGGAATCATCTGAATATGAGTTCTGGAATTAATTAAGGGTATTTGGCACCAAACTCCAAGAGGCACAAGCACCCATTGATGGGGGAGGGGGACTAAGAAGGAGGGTCAAGAGGAGGAGCCATAGGAAGTTATATTATCACTTCTCCTTTGAGTCCAAGTAAGCTGAGGGACATCTCATTAGACTGTTCCTCCAGCCCAAGCATCCCACATGGCCACAGTGGTCTTTGTGAATGCTGAAGGCTAAGCTCATTTCACTTCTACTTAACATCCTTCAGTGACTATCCAAATAATTCAGTTTCGAGTGGAATTTTTGGAGCCTGTCATTCAAGGCACTTCTCATTCTTATTCTTTCTGGTCTTCTCCATAGTGCATCAAATATGTCACACTTTTTCTTCCTTTAGGTGTCCCATCTGCTTTGACTGCCCTCCCTCCTGCTTGTTCGCAGGGCATACTGTGGGTAGACCTGCCAGGTTGAGCTCCTAGCAACCTTTCCTCTACCCTTATGGAATTTCCTTTGCTCCCCAGAGGAAGCCTTATAGACCTGGTTGTATTTTGTAACTTTTTTTCCCTGACCTGCTTTCTTAGCCACAAACTTCTTGAGAGAATGCTGTGTTTCACTGACTCTCAGATACCATGTCCAATGCTTGCCATAGTGTACACACCAAATGTTTGCAGAATTAAAGAATGGTTAAAAAATGGATCCTATTAACTTCTTAAACTCCACATCACCATTTGACGTTCACTCAGACATTCCAGAAAAAGTTTAATACAGGCTAGATCCAGGTTCAGAAATATTATATTCACACTCTAGTCAGATGTATTCACAAGTTTAGATAGAGATGAGCAGAATTAGTTCATAGGGTTATTGGATGATTTAAAATGCTCTAGATTATTGTAGAAATCTATATAACATAGTTTTGTATAATTATAATTAGCAAGTTGTTTCACTTCTGAGTTTAAGATTGACATATTATATATCTCTCTATTTACACCGATTTAATTCTTAAGTGTTCATTCTAGCACTCTGATAAGTGGTTTGGAGGTGAAAACAAAGTTCTCATATTCTTGGTGTCTTTTATGGTGATATGAAAGACTTATAAACCAAGGGTGGAGAAGGAAGTCTTCAAATCTTTTAATTGTTTAATCCCCGAAGATGAGTGTCAGCTCAACATTTGGCTTTGAAACTGTCTGTATGGTGATACTACTTCACTACTATTTAGGAAAATTGGATTTTCTTAATTGAACAAAGTAGCTATGTTAGATTATCTAATTTATTTCATCTATACTTTAAAATTTAACTTTTGCTGGGGATTAGAAATGGCATTTAGAAATTTCATTGAGAACCAGAGGAAAATTATACCCAATTTTGTCATGTGCACCAGTCCAGGTTTAATTAATAGAAGAGTATAATGGCAAAATGTGTTGGTTGCATCTGTGTGATATGACAGCATCAGCTATCTGTCAAACCAGGAATTTTCCTATCCCACCCAAAGTGACCCATTTTTGTACCAGAATGAATGGAAGCACTGGAGTCTAGTTCCAGTTCTGGACTCAGATGTTTCTCATCTGAGAATCATCAGATAATAATGAGTCATTAGCATTATAAAGATGAGTTCCAAGGATGGCATGTCTCAAGTGTCATGTATTTGGTGGTAACACATTTGTTATTGTAAGTCATGTCAGATGACAATGATACTACTATAAAGAAATATCTTGAAGTTGTATCATGTGTTCATCAGAAAGAAATGGGTGATTCTAGTAATTAGATTTGTCCAGGTTTGTAAATCTTTTCCCAGCCATTTTATTTGTCTATTAAAAATAGGTGTTATTAAGTTCAAAGACTAATTCTAGCCATACTGGTAGACAGAACTAGGTCTATCTTGGTTCAGGTTTACTCTAGTTTATATGTTTCCTGATTTTTGAGAAATTATTCCATTTTATTTTTGTTTCTCTTTAAATACACTATTTTACTTTTGCTGTTTTCTGTTAGATGTGAGAATGAGAAATTCTGTCTAACCCAAGGGACACAGACAAAATATAGACCATGAAGGAGATACTTCAAAGAAGATTATCTCTAAATAGTATACTTTCCCATTAAAATCTAAATTTAAATTCCTGATTAAAAATTATATGTGGTTTTCCTGACTTTTACATATATAACTAATTATATATATATATATATATATGAAACACATCAGAGAAGGAAAACTCTGACTCCAAAAAACCTCCGCTGCCTTGCGGCATACCTCTTCAGGGGAAAGGCTAAGGGAGTAAACCCCGACAGAAAATCCGGAGCCGGAGTCCCTAAGGCGGTTTGACGTTGTAGTCAACACCGGCAACTCCTGCGGCGCACCTGAAGCCAAGCTGTATTGACTCCGTCTTTCCCTTGGACCCTTCAGCTGCGAAGAGAGGGGGGGTCTGCTGCATGGGCAACAGCAGACCCTCCATATCACCCTGCCCAGGCTCTGTAGCTTCAGCTTCACTGGAGAGGACACTCCAGCGTCATCGTAAGATGTCGATTCAACACGGGAGGAGACAGATACCGTGTCACTCCCGAGTCGGACTGCACAGCCATTCTCGGCGGTGCAGATAGACTCTTAAGAAGCTACACCATCGTCTCTTGAGACGGACGGCTGCCGATATATGAAACACATATTAGGATCTGTCTACTATTGTAGAAATTGTACATATTTTTTTATAAGGCAATCAATTCTAAAAGATTTGTAGTGGTCTACATACTTGTTCTAACTATCCATGTATTTATTTCAGAGGTATATGAAGCATACTAAGAAATGACCTAAAACTTTTTCTTCTTTGCATCTACTAATTATTATCAGTGATAGTGGCAGCTGATTTTAGCTAGAAACAGTAAAAATATTTGCCTGATTGAAAATACATCACGTAAAACCGGATGTTTCCAGCTAGAATTATGTGTTATTGGATAAAGTAAATGGGTTTAAAATCGATTAGCCCTGTGGAAAAGGCAAAGTCACAGTCCATGAGAATTTGAATAGGTGTGTTGAATAGTAGCGATGTGAACAATGTGAGAATATTTATATTTAAATGTAAAAGGCTATGCAAGAATTCAGCCACTTTATAACTCTCTAGGTGAATTTGGTATTAATACTGTTCCCTAAGCCACTAATGAGAAATTTTATTTTTTTAAGATTTAAGATTGTGTAAATGCTTTGTACCTAAAACTAATGGAAGTAATTGGTAAACTGGTTAATAAGCCCCACTTGGAAGTGAATGGGCCTTGCAGGCTGGAAAATGTAGGCTGGGTAAAGTAATCCTACAAGTCAGCAGAGTTCCCTTTACAGAGAGAAACAAAGATAGCAGTAATTAATGACCCTGACTCTGTGCCAGAAAGCTTTCTTCTGACAACTCCAACTTAATTAAAACTTAAGACTTTTCAATGGCCTCCGAAAGCCCCCGATGGGGTGAACCCTTGCAGAGTCGTGAGAAAATTTTGTGAATTAAAGGAAAAGATGTGTGTTACCACTAGTGCCATGACTCTAATCCCTGACAGTCAAAGAATCTATTTAGCCTGAACCTTTTCTTTTAAAAGGCTCACACCTGCACGCTTCCTGGCACTTCCTCTGCACCAGAGAAGGCAGTTTTTGTGTTTTCAGAAGATCAGATAATAGGAGCCTTGCGCTGCTTTTGTTTTTGAGCATTGTTCGTTAGCCTGTGAGCGTTGCAGGCACACTTGATATGCTTGGCTTGCTCGGAGTAGAGCATCGCCTACAAGCTTTAGGTGGTGCAACACAGGATGAGGATGAGTTGGCCGAAAAAGTACGGTTTTTTTTTTTAAATGTGAAAGTGGCTCAAATTAAAACTCACAGTTGATAAGGCAGCCTGAATGACTGTGGCCTGCAGTTCTTAACACAGTGGAGTGACAAGAAACGAGGTTCTGTACTAGACAGTCCAGATTTGAGACCTAAGGAAATGCGTTGTCAGTAGCTCTTGCTCCTTTTATTGCTGCCATTTTTTAATTCACTTGAGTCAACAAGCAAACAGGTTCCCTGTAGATATGAAGAGAAGCATATTGTGTTATGAAGAATATCACATAGTGATTGACTGATTTATTAATATATATAATGAAAACTGATATCTTAGAAATGACATTGGTTGAATATCAGTTGGGGTGAATGGTTACTCAATTTAACATGAGGGAAAAAGGGGAGTTTAATTTCTCTTCCCTCCCCTCTGGAAAGTGTTCTGGTGTGTTATAATAGCAAATCCCATCACCACCAGCCCATAGTACACACACACACACACACACATACACACACACACACACACACACACACACACACACTCTGAGGCTACACTCATGCTTCCTATGGCCTCAGGCAGATCTGGTAGCCAGCACTGGAGAGGATAGATTCTTGGATTGTCCTCTCTTTTTTGAACCTGACTTTAGATTGGTGTGTTTCAAGGGCACAGAATTGTTTTTTTAGATCCAGGAGTGAGTATCTTTCCTTAGTATCCATACTAAGGAAAGAGAAGCTTGTCTTCAGGTGTTCAAGAATCTGCACCTTTGACTCTCAGGTTCCGCTGGCTCACGTAAATGTTGTAGCTCGTGTTTTTGCAGGTGAAGGGGCATAACTTACATGAGCTATGCTGGACTGCCTTTTCTGGAAATGAAAATAATCAGAAATTGAAACTTTTACAAAAATTTTGGGAATGATGCTTTTGAATAGAGCATCATTTCTTTCTAGTAAAAAGAAAGAAAAGAAAAAGAAAGAAAAGACAATTTCTGTCCATGAGCATTAACTAAATATAATATATGGGTCCTGTCTTTCTGTGTTTGGAACGGCTCGCCAGCTAGTTATTCTTTTTGTACTAACCACTTTCAGATGCCAAAAGCAAGGGACTTGGGGGGAGGGGATGCAGAAATCAACATGTTTGATCCTGTGTATAAAGCTTTTTTTTGTTTGAATTTCAGAATGCTAACCCTTATCCAACTAATCTAAAGTCAAATAAATACCACCTGTGCCCGTTTATGTATTTTTTTTAAAAGTACATAAAAATACTTTAATGAATTACTAAAAGTCATGTAGTCTATATTGAATCACAGTTATTAATATCCTCTTTGTTGCTATT
>NW_028327177.1:61611494-61696494 GCF_987537825.1 Furipterus horrens
CAGAGCCCAACAGGCTCATCAGCAGCAGAAGGTAAAAATAATAGATGTGAGGAATTTCTGGAGATTTATGAGGTTTAGTTTTTTGAAATGTACACTCTGTCTAGCTATGCTAGGACACGACCACATGTGGACTCTATGAATTGAAAATGTTATAAATGGGGCATCACTTACCCCTTGTTAAGAAAACGGTTTAGGAACAAAAGATGTTTTCTGTGAGAGTATTTAAAGATCACTGGCTTCTGAATGATGGCAATGCAGTGGAGATGAAAAGACACAATGAATACTTTAAACCTTAAAATTTTAATCTCGGCATTTGATATGGATTCATTTCCCCTTGGTTTAAATGTATTAAATTTTTTTCTTTCTGTATCTTCTCAAACTTCTCCACCTTCTATGTATAATATTGGGGAAAAAACAACATATCTGTACAAAAGATCCCAGCAATATCAGACAGCTTCTAATGAAGACTATTGCCGTCCCTGACATTTGGCATGAAGTACTGCCAGAAAGGAAATTAAAAAGTACAAGCCATTATCCTAAAGACCATCTGTTTATGAAAATAGTTAATTTCATATCACTTTTTTGAGCATAAAAAATGACTCCCAGTGAAGGACAGAATAGGCCTTACTCATAATCATGATAGTTTCATCATTTGTGAAAATGATCCTTTAACTTTATCAGGGACTTAACTCTACTGATATTAATTAATGAGCTTTCAGGCTTTGAACATCTCAAGCACTAGAGTGCAGTTACGCTTCTGTGCCCGGAATTTGTCTACATCTTTTCTTTTGCATATATCGTGCTAGAATAGGCTGGCACAGCATGGGCCTTGCCTCTTAGGCCATGCCTGTGTTTACCAGTGCAGTTGACCCATGGAAGGGCTTATAATCATGGGTACAATTTGGCCATGGCCTCACAAAATGGCATTGTCCTCAAGGATTTAAATACATGATAGCATGGATCTTAAGGAGATAATTATTACTAAGAATATCACTTTTACCTGAGTCACCTTCCACAGAGTGCTAGGAAAGGGACAAAGTTGGTCTCCTATCAAAGGCATGATTTAATAAAAGGTCATGTGACTTTGGAGATGGACAAACCACACTTAAAGCATTGTACATGATTCATTTAAAATCCAAAGAACTTTACCTGGTTGTTTTGTGATTTTTCTTCCCCCTGAATGATAGTGCTCCCAATGATAGCCTAATGACTAAAATTAAAATGTCAACCAGATCCTAGTGTTTTGTTTTGTTTTAAATATTGATTTCTTTATATCTCTCCCTATTCGCTGATAACATGAGGCTAAGCTAAGATGGAAACAAAGTAAATGTTTCATTTTGCTACATTCTTAAAATATGAGTGCATCTTAAAAGCATTAGAGTATCTTTGAGAATAATAGTAAAGGTAAACATACTTTAGAGCAATGTGTAAAAGAGCCATCATTTGAAAGCAATATTTAATTATTAATGAAACCAAGATATTGCCTTGAAAGAAAGATAAGCTTTTGTTTAATTTTGTCATTTTTTAAAATTTTGTCATATTTTTAAAACAAAGTAAATAATGACATTTCCCCCCTAACCCAATTCGCATAGCATTCCAATTCTTCACATGGTAAAATACAAATAAATATGTTAAAATTCTTAAATTAAGCAATTTGATATTTCCCATTTTTGTAAGCTTTCTCTGTGTTTCTCACCTGTAGTTATTTTGAAGGCAGAATTACTGCCTAGCAATTTCTCATTGTCTGTGAAAATAAAGTGTTGAAGGTAAATTAATACAATGGTGTTAATCCAGCTTTTTAAAATAATTAGTCTCCTATGCATATAGCATTTATGTACTTATCTGTGCAGGGATTTCTTTTTTCACAATCATTCTCTATCTACCAAATTTATTTTTTTGACAAATGAGATTGGATTACCAAGTCATAGCAGTGTATGCCAGTTGATGTATTGTGGTAGGGTTGATAATTCATAAAAGCCCAGTACTACATAGGGGTTAAATCTTTTTAGATATGAAAATGTAAGGCTGCCTGATAGATTTTTTCCCCCCATTTCTATTATCTAAGTTTTACCAGGTCTAGAATAGTTTTTGACTCAGTAAATGTAAAAATAAATGTTGATATGCTGTCAATATTAATGTAGATGTCAGACCAACACTGGTCCCTAATGTATGTAAGAGCAAGTATTTTTTACCGTGATACAGAAAGACAGTCATGTGTGAGATTTAATATACATCCTAGTCTGTCTTTTCATTGCTGTAGTCATGGGTGATGTACTAATGTGTGGGCCGCCATTTTCTTTTTCTCTGCACACAATGGAATAGGTACCCATGAATGACAGTCAAGTTTCTGCACTCTGAAATTATTTTGAGGACAGTTAGAAACACTGCAGAGTCACCTTTTAGACTTAAAGTCTTAGACTTCTTCCAAGTAGCATGTAATTAACAAAACAACCTTTGCAAGTCCTTTTTTAAGTATACTGAGAATTTTTCTTCCAAAAATAGAAGACATTTAAAAAATATTTTTACTATGTTTAAATGCAAAAAAAGTACTGAATTGGCTTGAGTTCTTTATTTTTCCCTAGATTATTGCCATCTTAACAGAATGTGGCAATGCATTTTCTAATTAGGTTATCTTACATTCTTCTACTTGATCAGCGTTGATGTCATTAAAATGACAAAGTTCAACAAAATAAAATATGAAATACATAACCTACAGTTAATATTGATTAGATCACTTCATTTCTGATAAATGCAAATATTTAAATTTAGTACTACTTCTTATTCTAGGAACTATTTTATGAAATTTTAATACCCTAAAAAGATAATCCAAATATAATTTTAGTTATCAAGGCCCAAAATATAATTTTATTTACATAAATTTATAATGGAAAACCCTATCTCTTCAGTAATTTTCTATAATGAAAAAAATTATAATAGTTATTAGATTTTACTTATATGGGTCAGTAACATAATTGAAACTCTATATGTCAATAAAATGGTTTTATGGTATTCCACATGTTTTGAACATGTTCTTTTGATGATGTCTACAGAAGCTCAAATAGAACTGTGTATGTATTGTTACTCTAAGAGAAATTAAAAACAGTGGTAGAATTTTGGCTGCAGATATTGGTGAGCAAATACTACCATAGAAATAATCCCATTGGGAAAGGAAAAAATCTTCTTATTTTTAGAATAAATGTTGTAAATTCGCCTTTCTACTTAAGTTTCCTACAAGTGGCTCTTCTTTTCAGAGAGGAGTAATAGAAAGGCTAAATTGTTACCTTATGTTTTCATTGGGTAGGTTTGTGACCACCGACAGTTATAATTTACAAAAATTACAATGATTAGGGACATTAACATACTTGACAGTGGCTATTATTTTTATTTGAAATGCAAAGACTTTCACTGGGTACTGGACATTAAGACCTTGTCTATAGATGTCAAGTGGGATGGAGAATCGAGGCTATTGTTCAAAATTTATTCTAAAGTAGCATGTTTTTCTCAATGATGTAAACAGTTCAGATGCAGAGGATTATTTAGCCTGAATAGTCTTTAGTTTCTTTGTGTCCCTTGCCACAAAACTGGCTTTGGATCTGAATTAGTTCACTGAGAATAATAACAAAAGCAAGTATTTGTTTGCCCTGATTTCCTTAAGTCATTTAATTCTCTAACAACACTGTGTTACAAGTTCTATTATTAATACTATTTTATAGACAAGGAAACTGAGGCATAGAAATGTCAAGTCTATTTACAAATTACATAGCGCCATTCTCCCAGTAATATAGTTAGGGTGTGAAAAGCAGTCTGACTCCAGAATCCAGGCTTTTCACTCTTCTCTGGAAAACAATACTTTGTAGGAAAAGAACAGATATTTGAGGTAAAATTTTTTAAAAATAGAAAGCATTTCCCTGAAAAAATTCTTCTATTTGCAATCAATGACAAAATTCTATTTCATTCTTTTCTTCCATTTTAAACTCCACTAGCTAGCATTCTCATCTGAGAAAACTACTAACTAACTGTATACAGGACAGTTTCCTCCTGGCATGCAGTCAGACATTGTGACCATGAATTCTACTTCTGAGCATATGGAATAAAGAAGTAATGTGAGCTTATAGCATGTAAGTCAATGGAAGTTTTTTTGATAATATCAGATTTGATAAGACACAAACACCTCTAGATAGTGGGATATAGTAAGACACATCAAATGTGTCAAATTTTGAAAGTGTTGCTATTTTAAAAGTGATGTATTTTAGTATCTGTCATGTATATGAGGTTTTGTTTTAATACTTCCTGCTAACTAAACCCTAAAAACTCCACAAATATAAAAAATAACATCTTATCATTCCCCAGCTAAGTTTTTATACAACTTGTCATAATCATATCATTATTGCAAAAAGTAAAAAAGAATAAAAAAACATAATTAAGTTTCCATAGGGGAAATACTGAGCAGGGATCCTTCATTGCAATTTGAAATTGGAAACCCCTTGGCAAGGGGATGCCATTGTTCACAACACTTTTGAGGGTGGGAGGTTCATGGATGTTTGTTTACCGTGATGAGGTAAAGCTCAAGGCCTGAGATTTATCGACAGCAACCAGTTATAGCATGATTGCTGTTATTTTCTGGGAAGATCAAATGACCAATATATTTAATTGCTGTAGATGGATAATCAAAATCTGTTAACACAGGGTTATACAATCTCTTTTCTTGTAAATAACATAATCACTTTGTATAAATACACACTATATAGTTTATGTTTAATTGTTTGGTATTATTTTTGATTCAGCAAAAATTTCATGACCTTTTATTGGCATACTGTTGGGTGCTTTATAGTCTTTATAGTCAAGGAGTTTACAATTTAAGGGAAAACTGTGCTGGAAGTGATTAATGTTATGAGTAAAAACAGGATAATGAGAATGCAGACAAGTTAGCTGAGACATAAATCTGAATCAAAATGGATGACATACAGGATGAGAGAGACTTGAAATACAGGGAGAATTTCAACAGGAGAAGAAGGAAGTGACTGGGTAATAATATCCCAGATGAAGTGGAACATGGTGAGTGATGGCTCAGAGTTTGAAAACCACAGGGTGTGTTGGAGAGGTCAGTAGTGCAGTTTGGCTGAGATTAGGAACAAGACTGGAAAATAGGACCGAAAGCATGAATCAGGCTTAGGAAAAGAGAATTAATGATTACTAATAATAATGAGGAGGATATTGATGATAGCAGACTTTACTAAACAGTCTCCATGCCAATAATATTTCTTTTAAAGATTTTATTTATTTATTTTTAGAGCGAGGGGAAGGGAGAGAGAAAGAGAGGGAGAGAAACATCAATGTGTTGTTGCCTCTCATGTGCCCCCAACTGAGGTCCTGGCCGGTAACCCAGGCATGTGCCCTGACTGGGAATCAAACCAGCGACCCCTCAGTTCACTGAGCCACACCAGCCAGGGCCAATAACTATTTTAAGCACTTTTCATATCTAAGTTCAATTATTTCTCACAGAAATAGTAAGCAAGCAGAACCATTATATTTCTTGTTTTATAAATGAAGACAGTAAGGGCACATCCAGGTTAAATAAGTTGCCCAAATTTATACCAGCAGTAAATATCAGAGATCATGGAAGTCTAAGCAGTTTGGAGTCTTATTATTAAGAGAAGGCATTAGTTTGGATGATAGCATTGTCTTCCCTACTTAGGAAACCGTATTTCTTCCTTGTTTCCTTCTCAAAAGGAACTACATGCTTATACTGTTCTCATTTTGTTCATGTGTGTTGTTCATATTTCCAGAAGCACCATTACTTCTTTTCTTAATAACCCTTTGTGTCTTTTTACAGGCCAGCATTCATTCTCTCTTTCTGTAACAGCAACCTGTGCTGATATGTATCCTTCATCAGTGACCTTCTCTTATGGTTGCTGTATCGCACAATTCAGCACTCCATTACATATTGAATTTTGTTCTTAACTATTAATGAATCTATTTCTAGTCTTGTCTCTTGGCTCTCAGTCTAGATTCCAATATCTTTGAATATGTCTTCTGATTCTTTTGTATTTTCCATGGTATCCAATTTATAGTAGGGACTCAGGTGGATTAACAACAATGATTTCTGGGTTAGTTCTGATTAACACTGAAATGCCATTTTTGGTACATGGAGACATATGACAGTTGACTAGTTTAAAGTGAAATTTCTCCCAAATTAATTCTACTCAAAGTCATTTGTTAGGAGATCTATCAAATTAAATACTCTCATTTTGTTATCAAGAACCAAGTTTTTGTTTCTTTGTATTCAAAGGAAAAAAATAAATATTCACCATGAGTCTCTGGGATTTGGATCATACTAAGTAAATTGTTGAACCTGATCATTATTACTATGATGCTTATTTTTTTATTGCACTGATAAGATTGATTATTTTAACATACTGTCAACATTGCCTTGCAGATTAAATTGGACACTCAATAAAATAATGAATACAAACTTATTTCATACCAGTGTGTTACTTTATATTCTGGAAAATCAAAAATCAAAGTATTTATTTGTCATTCGTGGGTCCACAAAGAAATGAGCTAAAAATATTAACTGACTTCCATTATTGCTTAGCTGTTGGCTCATGTTAGACTAAACTGACACACGATTGTAAAAGTCCTCAAAAAAGCAATCAAATGTTTTGGCCAAAACCCACTCCTGGATGAGCAGGAATTAACAGCGAGGAGTGTACCAACAGACTGTTTTGACTATCTACAAGATGGTAAACAAACATTTTGGCTAAATTCCACCTTTTGATTATGACATAATAGAGCAATTTGAAAGGAACATTTATATGAAGTGCTCTAATAGGGAATCAGAACAAAATTACCAAGGATAATGAGTGAGCCTTAGACTATATCTGTGTTTTGCCAAGGCAGTGTTTTGTCAGGATATAAACATGTGCATCTCATGGTAGGCAATTGTTTTCAGCTTTCTGCATTAATAAAGATAACCAAATGACTGCAGAATCTCATTTTCACTTTGTGCTGTGAGGACAGTATGCTTAGCATTTAACCAGTTTAAACTGATTTATACAGTCAAAGAATTTCAGGGTCCACATAGATCTATGGGTCAGAATCATTTAGTTTATTCATCTTCATTAATCAAATTTGTTAGGTAATTACCAAGTCTCCATTTCAATTTGTGGACTTGAGATCTGAATTATCTTGATTTGTTTGTGCAGTTTTAAAATTTTAATTTCTATGCTATTAATGGAATTGAAAATAGTGTTAAATTATTTTAGAAATAATAGACTGTTCCATTAGTGTCTTTCTAGAATGTCATAGAACTATGTAAATATATGTGCTTATGCATTTGGGAAAAATAACTTTTCATATTCTAATACTCAACTGCATCTTTTGAGACATTACAGTTTACTATGTAAATAAGCATTGGGATTTCACTTAAAATGTATATTTGCTTGACTTTGTTTCAGATTTGATTTCTTATGACATGCCAGCAAATTCTCAAAGATTCTCTTCTTCTTTACTATATAATTTATGTCAAAATATCTGAGGTGTTCAATTGATGCTTATTTATATTTGCATATTGAAGCCTGGGAAATTTTTCTATATATCTGGATGTATTTTTATAAGTTATTTGTACCTAATTAAGAGGTTGAGAAAGTAGAATTTACAACAAAAGTTGTCTAAGACTTTTTATAATAATAGTAATTTATCGATTTTGATGTACTTTAAATGTATTAACTCTCCTAATTTCATCACAGACATATTGAGGGGAAAATTATTACTATGTCTAATTTTTATCTTAGGAAACAAGCTCAGATTTTAAATAATCTTACAAAGTCACACAGTCGAGAAATAATGAAGCTAGGGATTTTATCCCAAATGACTCCTGCATTCTTATTATCAAGTGTGACAATTATGATTAAAATTATATTATTGAAAAGTTAACAAACCAAAGTATTCAAATATTTTAGAAAGTAAGGTCTTCATTGGCAACATAACATTTTCTAAACTTTTCCATGTAAGAAAATATTAGCTTGAGTTAAAGCTTTGATACTTAGATTTAAAACTAGAGCACTGACAAATTTAATTCTCTACTAATGAATCAGATTTGGTCTTCTGTAAAAGGAATATGTCTCTGGTTCCAAGTTATGGGAGCTTGTTGAACAAATGTCATCAGTTGTCTTTCTCCTGGCTAGCTGGTATTTTTTTAATAATGTAAAGTACGGTTCCATTTTAAATTCTCCCCAGTTGGAATAGTTCATTTACAGAAGCTTGCTACCTTTCAGGTTCCCAGGGGTGAAGTCTGCATTCCCATCCAGCCTTGTGTGTGTGGGGTCTGCCTTGGTTGAGTAACAGCCACTCTACCAGAGAAGAATTTTTAAAGGGGCCGGAAGGCATGCACCTTGTAGGTTTTTTGTTTTATGTTTTTGGTTGACTCTTTCATACTAGAGTTCTTAACACAAAATTTTCAGACAGCTTCTTTTGCTTAATATTTTATTCCAACTGGCTACAACATAGACAAGTCAGAAACAGATGGAAAATATGTTTGGTTAAGGAGGGCACATGTTATTTGTCACAGGTGTGTCTGATGCAGGCTCTTCTCCACATTTCAGGAGAATTGAGGTGGTGACAAGGTGGCCAGGGCTCTACTGTCTACTAACTCTTAGGTGGAGTAACTAATTGCAGGTACACTTAGCCTCAGAGTGACATTCCTCGTAGCTTCTCCACTTGCTCTTTTTTGACACCGCTGCCATTCACTGTCATTTTTCTTTAAATATCTGGTGAATCTGAAAGGCCATTCTACATCACATCATTTCAGATTAGGAGCAGTTTCTTTGAGCTGAGCACTGTTTAGGTGTCAGAAGGAAGTCCCTAACCTCTCTGGAAGCATGTTACCACAGGGCCTCAATTGGCCCTGACTCCAGCCATTACTGAGGTCAGCACTAAGGAGAAAGCATTGTTTCCCTGCTAGGAAGTCAGGGTCTGACATGATAACTTGTCCAGACTCGCAAGACACCGTCACCACACAATGGCACTATCCCACTGTTTTTGCCTCATGTGAAGCCTAGAATGAGAAGGAATTATGATTCCCTACCAAGGACCATTTTAGAGTTTCCTCTGCCTTTTATTAGGGCTGAGATAGTGGGTGCCTTAAAAAAAATATGGCGGGCATATAGATTTTTCTAAGATATATATGAACCTCAAATTATTTTTAGTCATTCAGTGTGTACATATTTGTACATTTGGTAATATACAAAATAAACTTTTAAAGAGAGTTTTCTTACTGCAGGAAGAGCTTTTAAAAGTGAAATGAAGTATTTTGATATTAAAAATACCTATTTTATTTCAAACTGTAAACAGAGTGAAATCTTCACTGCAAAAGTAGACTCATTTTAAGAAACATGTAGTTTTGCTTTGGGCCTATACTTACCACAGATGAATTTTGGGAAGCTTGCTGGCTGTATAAAAGTGACTTCACTTTACCCACATTTTCTGGGATCAGAAGTCCCAAAACAGTTTAGTTTAGTATATTTGCCACTATTGGTGGACTCATTTAAGAGTCACTTTGTAAAACTACTTTAAAAAAGGTTGACCTGTAGTTTCATTTTGTTGTTTTTCCCTTCCTTTTCCTTTCTTTTTCTTTCCTGTCCTTTTTTTTAATTTTTTTTTATTTTTTAAAAACAATTACCTTGGGTGTAATAGTAAGATCATTACTATTCAAAAAGTAAAAACAATAACAGCACATTCAAAAAGTAAAAACAATAAACGGGGAAAAATAGGGATGATACTTATGAGTTGTAAGACTGTTTTGATTGGGAATACTCTTTAAAAGTCACTGTTGAAGTAATTAATGCACTCCGCTTAAAATTGATCCTCTTCAATAGGGAAACCCAACCTGATACTCACTGGATCCTTTAGTTCTGAATCATAAACATAACCAGAATTTAAAGTATTTTGTTTTTATTTTAGCATAACTCTTTTCTCTATTATAGAGATGCTTCTGTTACTTATATTAAAATACCACATTTCAAAAGTTAAAGGCTCAGCTATAAATATTTATGTGGAACTGAAATTGGCATGGAAAGATCCCAATTTAAGCACTCCTTTTATTAATGTTAAAAGAAGTTTTGAGTTGGAAACAGGTTTGTACTTCTGCAGCTGGAAGTTTAGAGTGTTCTGCACTGATAAAGGATAAATACATGTATTTTGAAATTTCAGCTGAAGATATACAAGTTGTTTGCTGCTGTTTCTGTGTAGGTAGGTGTTCTGTCAGATTCTGTTCTCAGAAGAGTTTCTCCCATACCTTTTACATATGAAAGGTCCTCACATATTACAGAATCCAAGAAAATGGACTTTGGAGAGTTCTCTTTCATCTACAAGCACAGATTTCTCCTGCTGCGTTATCCCGTTGTTAAATTATGAAGTTTGGCCCTTAGAACACACAAATGGCAGTGAGATCACTATACTCTATATACTCCAGATAATAAAACCAGACTGGAAAAATGTTTTACACAGGAGACCATAAGTGTTCCCTCTCTTTAGTCTTTTAATACTCATCATTTCTTCAGAACCAAATTTCCAGTGTAACCTCTATATAAAAACCATCCATTTAGAATTAAATGTATAATAAATTCATAATAATACTTAAAGACAGTGGTTTATAAATATATATTTATGTGATTATGCAACTAGCAAAAAAAAAAAAAGAAATCCTAACAAACTTCTTCAAATCTTATTAGAATGTGTAGAAATGGAGAAAGCTGCCGGCCTATCACTCTTCCTTCTTAGTGGACAAATCAAGCATGTTCCCAGTTGAAGCCCATCTCAGTAGACATGTTCATGATCCTGTTGTCTCTGGCCCAGCTGTCAACATGCTAGGAGAGACTCAAGTTCAAAGCCGCCTCTTCCAACCCTAGCAATCATATTAGCAGTCTCTTCAAGTCTGAGGGAAAACTGGAGACAAGATGCAACTCAGTTGTTAATTATTTACTGTAATTACTCCTGATAACAGAAGAACAAAATAATTAAATACATATCAGTGAAAGTCTGAGTTTGGAAAATAAACTCTTTCTTTTGTTTGGGTAGAAAAAAGAGTGAATTCCACAGAAAGGAAGAAACTTTCATTTTAAGCCTTCTTCATCTTTACAACAAAAGTAATTCAAGTATTGAAATAGGCACTGGTCACTGCCTTCCTTCTGAGTCCCCCCAGGTTGTTTAACCTTTGATTCTTTTGTTAGTTTGAGAAGCTCTTGTTCAATTTTTATGGAATATCCACTAAGGGCTATTCTAGGCACCGTGGGGAAAACTGATAAAACAGAAAGTTTATACAGGTAATGAAACCTTTAGAAGAAGAAGGACTCAAGGGATTGGATCATGGAATGGAAACAGTCCTTGAGGGTTTTCTGTGGGGGCTTGAAGCAGGAGGTAAATATGAATTTATATAGAGGATATTTGGTAATGGTTATGGAATGACCCGAGCTTGAGAGCCTAAATTTTAAAGGTTTGGTAGGGTAGGCAAACACCTCAATTGACTTGAGGAGAAGGCTTATATCAGGAAATGATGAAAATGATTTTAAAAATACAGAAATATTTATAGACATTATATCACTTTAGATAAGACATAGTTAAATATTACATATATGATTGTATTTATAGAAATTACATTCTTTTACAATAGAGAATAGTGGATCTCTCTCTCTCTCTTCCCCACCCCCTCCCCATACACACACACATACACACACCACACACACTTACCATGAATTGGTTTTTTTTTAAATATAGTATGACTGAAAGGATGCTCATTTTCTGGAAAACGCTCTAGTGTAACAATAAAATCTGTAGTTTTGATCCTTTATTATAGATGTATTGCCTGGAATGGATCATAACCTATCCTTGGGACTTTCAAACCTGTGCCAGGATGAGTCTTGTATTCTTAATTCCCATGATTCCCTGACTTCCCGTGGGGCTTTAAGTGTTGGAGATGAGCAGCAGTGTGGTTAAACAAATACATGTAATACTTCAGTGGTCGAGAGCTGCCTGGAAGAGGTGGAACCAACTGTAATTGTCTAACCACACCACCCTGGAGAGTTAAAAACCAGAGCCCTGCCGTAGGACTGAAAACTCAGTGTCTAATTTTTTATTTGCAACTTTTCAAGGAAGGGTTATTGTTACTCCTACTGGTAATGTTTCCTTAACTAGGCAGACTGTTATATCACATTGTAAAGCATTATAAATATAAACTTTTCAATCTTCATTTTCTGATTTCTCTTCCTACCCATCTTTTTCTTAGAACCCCTTACACTGATTCATTAAATGGTTTCTAACAAGGGCTACTATGTCGCAGGTACAGATGATGTGTAACTGTGTCTTGATAACATTTGGGAAAAAAATGAGCCTCTGCTAATTTCAAGTGGCTGTATATAGGGCTGTTGCATAAGACAGCAACCAGATCACTGTGACCACTGCCTCTCTAGCTTTTAGGTGAGCGCAAATTGTGACTTCCACCAGGCCACAGTTGTTGTTGTATATTCAATCCATCTGTGTCTTCTGAGCATGACTTGTCCAAGGACCCTATATATATCAGTGTTATTACACAACTTGTCAACTGTGGAAGTTGGAAACTTACTCTGTTGGACCTAATGCATGAATTTGGAAATTACTGTTTCCAGACTCAGTGTTATGATTTCTCTAGAATATTATTGAGCTTCCTGATAATTAGGCATTTTAAGAAAATGATTGATAAATAAAAAATGCGACGGCATTTATATAACATAAGAGCAGGTCATAAACAACCCAGAACCTGGAACTGCAGAATAAACATAAAGCTCTTGTTTTACACATGGGCCTCAGTACCGGGTTTCAGTAATATAAGGGTTATGATACAGGTAAACAACTCAGTGCTGTTTTGTCTATAAATAGTATATTTTCTCAAAGTTACAGATTGGTTTTAAGAAAAATCTAGATTTATCCAATATTTAGTCAGTTTATTTTTTTCTTTTCTTTTCTTTTTCTTACTTTAATCACCTTGTTCTGCTGAACAAGCTATGGAATTGA
This sequence comes from Furipterus horrens, assembly GCF_987537825.1. Taxonomy (NCBI): domain Eukaryota; kingdom Metazoa; phylum Chordata; class Mammalia; order Chiroptera; family Furipteridae; genus Furipterus; species Furipterus horrens. The sequence continues at coordinate 61,624,539 of NW_028327177.1, forward strand.
TGGCTGCTGTAGATTGGACGTAGCATTACCTAATCTTCACTAAATGTAGGAAGCTTTTCAGATTTAGAGAGGTGGCAGAAAGTGTCTTATAATGATGCTGCTGGGAATTCAGGCTCAATACTGTGGTCAGTGTAAAAGTGATGTAACTATAAGAGCTATTTTATTATAAGCCTGTTGGTTTTGCTAAATGGTTGACCTGATATATATGTGGAGTTTTGGTGTGTGTGTGTGTGTGCATGTGTGTATATGTTATCAGTATTAACTTCTATTAACAATAGTGTTGTGTTGCCACTTTTGTGTAATAGGAAGCTGATATTGGAACTTTAAAAATTTACAGATAAAAGAAAATCTGGCACCATAAAATACAAAGAAGATTGCATTAGGAATTCAATACAGTGGAAGGGTATACAAATCATTATTAAAACAGATATAAACGTGACCTTCACCTTGGTTCAGCAATTATCCTAGTCTATACTATGGTGTATGTATCATGAGTTTCCTTTTTTCTCTTTGTTTTCATTTTTATCTGGGTACTTCACTGGTGAGTAATTGCTAAAGGGAGCCCATTATGCAAGGCGAGCATTCAGTTTGCAAGTGAATTTGCTTGTAGCTATTACCACATTTGAACCTCACTAATGTATGTAAATTAAAAACTCTGGTATTTGGAATTGCTCCTGTTTGAAATAAAAACAGAATCTGATCATTACAATCTGCAAGCCAGGTATTATCACTGGACTAGTGAGCCGCTGATGATAAATTGTACCAAATAGCTTGTGGATAGAATATTTTATCTTAGTTCCCTATCACACAGCACTGCATAAAATAAGAATGATTCATCAAGCATGAGAGCTGCCGGTTTATGAAATTCATCGCTCACGGCAAGTGTATTTTTTAAAATCCAAAAGACAAAGCAACTCACAAGGGTTATTTAGTAATCAGTGTGAATTACTTGTAGGTATAAACCTTAGTGGGAAGGAATTAAAAATATATTCGCTGTACAAGAAGCGTTACTGCAATAAGGGATATAATTTGGCTATGTCCATGTAAGAGCCTCACTTTGACCACATTTATTTGGATGCCTCCTTATTTTTTGAAAATCAAAATTGCATAACCTTCATAATGGAATTACACATTGACTAAGAAGGTGTCAAACTCAGAGCAGGTGCATTTGCACTGTCCACTCCCCTCCATCCTGTGGCCTGCAGAGGAAATTCTGTTTATCCAGAAGGACATGTAAAGAGGGGAGGCACCATATAAAGTCATCTTTCTTTCATATTTACAATAAGAGTGTTTCATTTCTTCTTGTGTGTTGATGTCCCAAGGCAATGTTCCAAATGAAAAGATAATAACTTATGAAGAAGTGTCAAAAACTAATTAAGTTTTGTAACTTGTTTTTCCCTCACATGGGGTATATTTTTCATTGCACTGTCCAGTCACATGCTGGGATTCTTGCTCACATTATCACATGCCAGTCACACCAAGTCTCAGTGGTGCCTCTCTTTCTGTCATTATTTTCAGCATCAATTAATTTTCTTCTGACCTCGTCTTTAGAGAATGTAGCAGACACTTATCAGCACATGCTTTGCAGTCTATTTTAAAGGCATTAGGCCATGGTGTGCATTCAGAAATGGAGTCAGCCAAACATTATATTTTTTCACCTGCAGGGTTGGGTTGCCTAGTAACCTGAATTAAGGATTTTCCCCTAGTCTTCAAGACAAATAAACACACAGGAAGGTAGGTTGACCCAGGAGCCAATAGAAGGCAAAAATCCTCATCAACGTTCATTGTGGGAACAGGTTCCATAACTAGATAAATCCATTTCAGTGAGCTAAGAGAACAGTCAGGAACAGGGTCCTTTCTCCCACGTTTTCAAGTGCTCATTAAGCCGTGTTCTCATTCTCCATTTTTATCTCGCTATCTTTTTTAGGTCTAGAGTGTACTATTTCTATTTCTTTAATGAAGTATTGATTATTTTGTGAGAATATTAAAACACCACCTAGAAATGCTTCATTGTCATGGTGTAGACATAGGTGCAGGAAGCATCTTTTTCTGTGGACGGCCTAATTATACATACCGCCTGTGTACTGCCATGTCCACCTAGCTTTCCTCTGATCACACATGAAATTGAAGTCCTAGTTTACTGTGTTGCTTAAAAAGAGTAAAAAAGAAAGATTAGTGTATTGCAGAGGTGGGGGGCCCTTCTTTCTCACATGTTGCTGTCTGTCCTTGATATGTTGGATTCCTTCAGACAGTGTGTGTGTGTGTGTGTGTGTGTGTGTGTGTGTGTGTGTGTGTGTGTTTTGGGGAGAGGAGAAGGGGAAAAGGTCAGTTTTCCCTGAAAGGTACAAAGTGAAGAAGTCACACAGTTAGGATGTTGGCACATCCAGACAGTCCTCTGCAAATGATGGTGTCAGGCCACAGAGGGGCTGAGGGTGTCAGGAGTGCCATTCACCCTAGCAAGATGGAAATAAATGCCCTGTTTGATAAGAGAAAACAGACAATTTATGTCCACCTTGAAGAGTTACCAGCTACTGAGCCATTTCTATGGGTCAAGTGCTGCATTTGCATTTTGATGGGATGTTATCAAGTAATTAATGCACCAGTCAGGATTTATTACCACAGGAGCGAACTGAAAGGTTCATTACAAAATCGGTTTCACTTGAAGATAGGCATTTCCTCAGACTTAGCTTTTGACATGTAGTTCCTAGCTCTCTCTGCCCAGAGCAGCCATGGTGGAAGGCCAGTGAGGTGAAATTCATTGCTTAATAAGGGCATTCACTTTGGGTATTCTTGTGATAATAAATGTATACATCAAGGCCGCACTGCCTTGTCAGTTTAATTGCTTCTTGTGCTCCTTAACAAGCCAATCTTCATCAGTCTGGACCACATTATGAATAATTTAGGGATCAGCAGACTTAATGCTTAATAAGATGTACTAGAATATAAAACTTAAGTTCACTGTTTATAGAAAGCATGCAAAACACTTTAAGTTTTTATTAGCAGCAAGTAAAAAACAAGCAGTGAGTTATTCTAACATTTGCTGTTTGTGAGCAACAGCTGTGTTTCTTAATGCTGTGACCCCCTCCACTCTGTCGAAGGCCACAGTTGGGCCTCTCAAGCCTTCTAAGCCTCCCTGAGACATAATGGGAAACTCGAGCAGGCTATGAGATTAAAGCCCCGAATCGATGGCCAACCAGCAATTGTCATTTTAGAAAACATTCTTTTATCTTTTAAAATGCAAAACAAACCCTATTTTTAAAAAGTTTCTGATGGCCGAAATTACCTTTGTGCTGTGATGGGGTCACACAAATGAATTTCTAACTTCATTGGCTATAGAGAATGGACAAGGAGCCTTCTAACTTTTCTGGAGCAAAATAAAAATCAAGAGATGTCTCTCCCAGTGTGTTTGTCTTTTAGCACTGACTTGAAAAAATGCATATGCAAGGTGGGGTTTGTTGTCAAAATTCAGCAAATAAGGCCTTATAAAAGAGGGGCAGGATTCTACAAAATTAGAAGAATGAACAGATCTTTTGAGAGTTATTAAGATTTCTGCATTTAATAAATACTGCTTGATTTAAAAGGACCATTTAACCTTATTGTTTTAAAAGAAGTCTTTGTCCTCCATTTTACCTCGATGTTTGCAGGCCCTAAGTCATCCATGGAAAAACGCATCAGTCAGTTTATGACATCTGATATGGGCCTTCAGGAGCATTACAGCCAGGTGGTCCAGCGTATTCTTCTCTGCTCCTGGTCTATTGTTCTCTTCTTCCCGAAACAGAGAGAATTTCATATGGACCAGCTTCATTTTGATCACTTTTATTTCAATCAAGACACATCCTAATAATCATGGACTTTCATTTGGGGTTGCTGCAAATAATAAAACTCATGCAGGTGTGGGAGCGTGGGTGTGCGTGTACTACCACATTTATATATTTGGGAAAAAACATTGCATTTTTGTAATTTGCTGAGGCATTCAAAGAAGGTTATTGTCAAAAATGAATTTAGAAATAAAAAATATGCGTGGCAGTAAATGAAAAGCGACTTCCAACCTATTTCTCCACCTCCATCTGGACCATCTAGTCTTTTGTTCTTGTGCAGGTTAATAGAGATTGAGGAGCTGAGCAGAGGAAAAGCAGTGCAATTTTCTGCTATTTAAGCTTGGCGAAATGGCACTCTTCAGGAAGCAGGAAAAAGTATGAAAGCGTAATAGGCATTTTAAAAGTAGAAGTCCATATAGCTGCTTGAGGGATTCTCGGATTTAGGCATGCATAGAATTGCGAATGAGATAATCAGCATTGTGAAATTGAAACCTGTCTGCTGCCTGCTGCTGAGCTTCCCTCTTCCAGTGGAGTGATTTGTAACACTCATCTTCAGGCAAGGCAGCCTTCAAGATTATCCAGAACTGTCAATAGTAATTGCCAAAGTATTTTATTACCTACAGAAAATCAAAGGAATTTTATAACCAACAGTTATCAAGTTTCAATACACGGTATAAAGAGAGTAATTTAGTTGGAATACTATCGTGTTTGGCTTGCTTTAATGTTCTTGAGACAATTCCTGTGCAGCCAACTACAATCCTCACTTTATTTAAGCTAGAGGCAAGAATACACATATGTACTTGTAGCATAAAAAAATGACATAACGCCTACAAGCTTCTACAAGCAAGTGGTTTTTAATTGCCATACAAACTCTGCCTTAGCTAATTACTTCTGAAAAGAAAGAGGGTTTTGTGAAACTCAAGATGACATTTGAAGTTCTGTCATTAAAGAAATATGGTTTAACTGGGGCATTCTCTATATGATATGGTACAAAATAAGGCTTGAGTTAGAAAATAGGACTTTGCAGACTTTGGAATGAAACCCAATAGGTACAGAATGCATTATTGTGCACACACAGAGGGCTTTTGCAGTATGTTGAATTCAAGATTATCAGCTTTAGGCTTCAGAATTATTTTTACACTGCAGGGACAGCCACTTCAAATAGTTATTTGTTTTATGTGACTCAATAATATCTTTCAGAAGAAATATAAGAACAGGACAACATTCCCACAATCTTATCCTACCTTAACATTGGAATGTAAATACCTTTATTAGGTAAGAGAAAATAATGAGAAATTCTTTGTAATTACTGGTACTTATTTAGATTTAAGGTTCTAGACCACAGGGCAAGGCCAAAGAAAGCTTGTGCTTTCTTTTATTGGTTCTGAGACTGAAAAGTGTGGTATTTTCTGTGCACATTTTTCACTAATTCCTGTCAGCACACTTGAGCTGGTGACCAACAGTAAGCAATATCCATTTAACTGTAAAGGCACAAATTTACTTTAAAATATTTATGAGCAAAGGAAATTCTTCTGTCTGGTACTGAGACAAGAATTCAGGCTTTTCTTTCAGAAGAATGTGAATCAATATATGTGCATGTGTGCATGTCTTTGTGTGTGAGCGTGTACACACGTGTGTGCATGTACACAGTGGAATGGATTGGGGAGGTTTAGATGGTATATTCAGAAGTTTATTTCACATTTAAAAATTAGCCTCAAAAGTTTTAAAAGTAAAATAGCCAGGACTTTAATATAAATCTTTATAAAATGTAATTGCACAATGAAGGTAGCTATACTTCTTTGAAAAAACTTGTTTGTACTAATTATTCCTAATTGGGCCCTAAACAGGCCTTTATGTTTGTAGAGCGTGAATCGTGGTCCAGAGGTGACTTCCTAAGAGTAGTGGAGAATGACAGAGTAGTTCATGCTATCAAAACGTCCAGTGTCTATGTCTAGCCTCAGGGGGATTACTTCTAAAGTATGAAGGAGCTTTATTGATTGCACACCCATTTTTATCCCTCTTAGTTTGGGAAATATTTGATTTAATATGTGCTACAATTTCATAACCAAAAGTCAATACAAAGGGGAAAATAAGTAAGAAACTTTATAGACACACACCCCAAATTATTAGAAATATCTTTGCCCCATTGTGTTTCATTTTGTTTTCAAAACTCATTTTGACAGCATACCAGTGAAAAGTTAGTATGTCATTTGTTGAAGAAATAAATAACTGTATATTTTATATTCACAATATAACTACACAAAATTGACTTACACCAGATTTAAAAATACCTCTGTTGTAACACTGAATTGTAATTCAGGTTTAGAATTTTTGCATTAAGCCCAGGAGGTTTTTTTTTTGTTATTGTTTGTTTTTCTTTTTGTTTGTTTTTTAATGTATGAGGAAAAAAAACAACAACAAAATTCATCTCCAAATGAAACAAGGAAGGAGATGGCTTCCCTTTAATGTTTCCAAAATATTAGAAAATATCAAATACCTTATTTATGTCATGACAAAATATTTCATGGAAGGAAGGCCATAGCTGAGTAAAGTCATGATTGATTTAACATCAGGTAATTTGTGAAGTTTTGAAACTAATGGAAGCAGCATGGATAAAGCCATCAGGCTTTTGTTCACTGTGGGGGCTCAGTGCAACGTAAGACCTCAAGGTTACTTTTTAATATGAAGCACTTTCATTTGTAGCTTAGAAACTGTACATATTTAGTAACTTTAGGATCCCTGATAAGAGAAGAACTTGAATACCTAAATATCTGTTGACTATTTTGAAAGATAGGAGGCCTCAAATATTAAGGAACCAAAGCTTTTAGTGGGTAACATAAATACCGGGAAAGAAATACTTCCATTGAGAACAAATTACCCTTCTTGACTCAAGAGACAAATCCATATCCTGATGAAAAGAAAAATAAATTAGCATGTCCATTGGCTTTTCAAACAGAGGCCTTTAAAGAGGAAATCTGATTTTTCAGAATTTGCCCCAGCCCTGCCCAAGCCTTCGACATGGAAACTTCTCCAAGTGTAGTTTATTAGCATGGAACAGAGAAATTACTTAATAATGTTTGTTGATTTGGGGTTACCTTTAAATATTTATTTATTTAACCAGTCCACTGCAGGGCTTTAAGTTGGATTAGGTGAGGTGAAAGGTCATGGAGAAATTCCACAGCTGCGTTTGTAGAGACGGGTTTCCCTCCCCCACCCGTTGTGAGAGCCTTGGAAAGTGAACAGTGTGTTGTTCACTCACAGGGTCAGATCGAAGCCGGGCTCAATAGCATTAAACTAACCCCCATTTGAGCGATTTATCTTACAAAACCCTGAAAACTGCTCTGAACATGCATACATTGATTTTGTTGCTGGAATCTCCTGAGCTTTGATGAAAAGACAGTCTCTACATGCAGGTGAAAGGGGGTTTACCTCTTCAATATTAAAAAGAGAAGATTAAGGATTTCTGGTGTACTAAGGCTGCACTTAATCAGCAGCATGCATGCCTAACACTGCCTGATTTTCTGTGGTTGAGCAAGAAGTTAAAACAATCCCTCGCGTGACCTCCTATGTGATGTAACTTACCTTATTCCATTTGGCACAATTAATCAAACAGCATATGGCACATGACTGCATTTGTTTTCCACATTTTACAACAGGTAGTACTGACTTTATTAAAGGGCATTCACTTCAGTTATAATATTGAATATGAGGATGTTTTAAAGGATAACGGGAAATGCCTCTGTCTAAAGGAAATTGGATCATGAACGAGGACCCAATTTAGGATTCACTGAAGATATATAACTATTTTGTACCTTTGATATGAGCTGTAAGTCTGTTAAGGTAGAATAAAATGATTTTCATAAATTTCTGGCTTTTTCTCTACAGAACAAGTATTATCATTTGGGTTCAATAGAGAATACTTGGCATTTGTCCTTGGTATGAATCCTTATACTTTTTTTTCTAGTGAAAGATTACATGCAATGTTACTCTTTTTTTTAACATCAGAGGATTACAGTGTCCTTAGATAGTTTGCACACATCATTTCTTAGCAGGGAATTCCAGAATGAAATGAATGTAACTCTGCTATAAGAGAACACTTTTATACTATGTAGCACTAATTCCTATAATTATTTGTGTCCCTCTTTACCATGATTTGGATAAAGTGATATGATACCTTTATGAAATGATGATATATAAGTCAGCCTTTAGGGGGTTGGGGGGAAGAAAATATTTAAATGAACTAACCATACCTGTGATTTCATATATTGTAATATATCTGAAAATGTAACAAATTTATCTAGAATCATCTTATTAACCATGTCTTTGATCTATTGTGAAAAACACAATCATGCTCCTGAGACAAGCACTGCAGAGGCAGATCAAGCAGATAAGAGAATTTCAGAAATTAGATAACACTCATTTTCCATCATTTAGAATAACTACTGGTGTGCCTTTTAGGCATATGTTTCTGCTCCTTCTCCGACTTCCTCAGCATGGCTCATTCTCTGCAGACAGACCTTTTCTATCACTGTTAGATTACAACATCCCCCTCAAACAACATGTAGCCTGATTATCCAAAAAGACAAGACGCCTAACTCCAAACCATTTGATGTCTTAGGTCATTAAGACGACAATGTGTGAATCCAGGGGAAAAATGAGATGTCCATAGGACATTCCTGAGATCTCACAGTTAACATTCCATAAAACCTGTTGTGAAAATGGTACATCAAATTAGTTTTGGTTATAGATAAAATAGGATTAATGACAAAGTAAAGAAAACTTAGCAAACATATCTTAGGAGTTGGAAAGTTGACTGAGGTGATTATAATTTATTTTACAGGACAAAGAAGGTATTTTAGTTAGGTCCACTGAACAGGTATTTTAGTTAGTTCTGGACTTTTTAAATAATAATATATAATATTTTTATAATAATATAATATAAGTTTGTAGCTTTCAGGAGTCCAAAATAACTCAGCTCTTTATTTTTGTTACTTGGATTTATGTCTTGAACCTTAAAATATTTTTTCTATAGTCATTTCCAATACCCCCAGAGTTCTTAAAGAGAGTTTATATACTGGAGTAAAAAACAAAGCTCCCCCCCTCCAACCATAAATATGTATTTTTCACCTCTTTGATGTGATAAGGAAATGTTAAATCAAAGTGAATCCCCTATTCAGTGTACTTTGGGATTGAATAGTGCTTAAACCAATTGTTACCCCTCCTGGGTGTTTAGGCAGGGGAGCCACACATCTCTGCAGATCAGAGTGGACCTTGACAGGCATCCTATGTCACCTGCTATTGCTTAATTAGCGTCATCATCTGACTTATAGCTGGAATAATGACATCTTGCACTTTACTAAAAAGTGTAATTGCCATAACATATTATGATTATATTACACCAATATTTTGTGATTAACTATTTAAGGAGGAGTTTATTGCATTAATTTGAGCTTTTGGATCTCTGAGGTTTTACTCCCATCCATTCCAAATGTTTCTTACAGGTTCAGAGCAAATCTAAAGATAAAACAGGTGTAGCCTAACCATTGTAGATTTGATACACAGAAAAAAAGAAAGAAAAAAAAATGAAAGGCTAACCTTTGAAATTACTGAAAACATCTGTTGTATCCACAGTGGATATTATGAGAGAATGAAGGTTAACTGTACATGTAAAGGTAATTAAAAATAGGTTCTGTACAAGTGGAATTAGATCAACTTCTGTCTCTCTCATCAGGAATTATGTCCGTAAATGAATCAAATGCTTCTGTTTGGGATAGCTTCTTTTTGGTACAGATAGCTCTGCACAGTGAAGAATATGAAAAAAATCAGTGGGCTGAAGGAAATGGACTGTCATCCAGGGGCTTTATCATTTTTAAACCAAATAGAACACCTCTCGTTTTGAATTCTTGAAAAAGAGTAACACTGCCACACATATTACAGTCAAGGTTGTTGGCACCTCAGCTCTGTTACATGCCATTCCCTATGTAGATCAGTTTTGTTTTCCTGATATAACATTAGAAATTATAGTAAAGGATTTATAGCCAATGCCCTTTTCTCTATCCAGAATTTCCCTTCAGTGGCAATAAAAACCCAAAAATAGGTAAATATTTATGGTTTAAAAATACATGGGTAAAATTTCTGATCTACGCATTTTTAATTTATCCATTTTATAATATAACTTTCTATATCAATTTTGTTTTCATCTAAGTCCCAATAAAAATAAATGGTAAAATGTAGTAACTGGAAAATATCAAAATAACAAAGCATAGCCTGGTTTGATTTCCTTGCAATACTGTGGAATAAATATGGCCTTAAACACACATAAACACTATTTTCAATGGGAAATACAGTTATTGTCTTTTCAAAATTCTATAAATTGTGGTTTTAGCTGCCATTGATTATAATATAACCAGTATATACAAGTTAGTGATCTTGTGAGTCAATAGAAGCCAATAAAGCTTTTACTAGTCAATTGTTCAAACATTTTGTTTACACAATTTCACAACACAAAATGTGCCATATCCAAACCACTTGCTTTGAAAAGCAGTCCCTTAAAAGGCTTCTTTTTCTAATAATCATCCCAATAATCTCAACAGCCTTCCTTCCTGAATACGCAAAGGAAAAATAGAACAAAAGGAAGTGTAAGGTTGACTTACCTTTTCCTATATCTTTTAATTCTGTTTAAATGTCTATCCTTTCTTTGTGTTGTTTTGCGCATTCCTACATCTTGCAGGGTTGGACTCTGCAAAGACCTAGTAAGCGAGTTAAAGGCTGATGACGCTAACGAATCCGAGCGCAAATGACTGAATCGATAGAAAACCAGCCACTGCTGTTTAAGTGTATCGATAAATGTACCTTTATTTTCTCTTGAATGGATAAGTGTCGCAGTTAAGAGTCCTATGGATCTCTTAATTGAAAGTTAATTTTAAATCAATAAAGTGAGTCATTTAAATATTGATTGGCCCTTTCTACATGAATTGTTAGCTGATTTTTTTTTTGCAACAACTTTGTTTAAATGCAATCAATAGCGCACAATCAGTATGTTCTATAAAAAATTGACAGATGTTCCCAAAATGCCTGCTAGGCATATTCTTATCTCTTTCCATATGCAGCAAAGATATTTCAGTCTTTTTCACACCACATACCTAGATAATTACAACTCTAGGGATCTTACACACACATACACACTGCACACCTGTTTCCCTAAATACCACAATATTTTTTCTGTTAACATTTAGCATCTTAGCTACTGTACCCTAATCTTTTATTTACATCTCCACAGGTTTGAAATGAATGTATAATCTGATATAGTTATAGGAACCTTATTCCTTGAACAGCTCCAATATTGCAATTTGAAAAAGAAAGCAGCATTACATACCCATAAAAATTGAAAGACATTTAGACAGTCTTTGGTGCTTTTATGTCATAATATATTAGTGATATTGCTTGACTAAAAATCCTCTCCTAATGCAATAAAATATTCTTGCCTGTGTGAACATGCTTATCAAGTACAAAGCTAGCTAGTACTTTTAATTTGTGTAGCTTCCCTTAGACATCATCATTTTAGCATAACAGCAAATAGCCATGCTTTTTTTTCCTCTCAAATTGATGAAGAGAGCAGGTGAGTTAAAGGGATACAAATTGTATTACATGAAATTCATTTTGATTAACCTAATAAAGTAAACTAAGGTACTTGTAGCTTTCAACATATCAGCAAATATGAATGTTCTTTTCATAGCTTCCTATGAGCCACTCAATGTTTGCCTGGGAAATAGTTTAAAAATTGTAGAACTGTCATCAGTACCCTTTCCACAAAAGGGTTCTTTTTGAACAGACCTCCTAATAACAGTCCAATACATTTATAAGGCCAATAATTAAAGGTGCAAGGTTTTGATTTTTCCCTCCTACAATCTATATGTATGAAAAGAGCATTTATTAACAAATGTTCTATTGAATTAGAGAAGAATGGCATTAATAATTTAAAAATTAAAAGTTTAAATAATAGAGGTTTACAGTAACTTATAGGTATTGAGTGATTTTAGTGATACTAGCTAATGCAAAATAACCCAAAGTTAACTTACGGTGTTACATTGACTGATATTGGGCCAAAAAGTAACAATATACCATAACTATATTTTGGTTCTGAAGGCTTAGCTAAAATTCAAGTCCTGCCATTAAACTTATAATATTGATAAAATTGATAAACATGAAAATAATAATATTTTATCCCTTCTGCCCTTTGAAGATTGAAAAATACCAGCCTAAAGTGTAGATATTTGAGGACAGCTGAGACAGCATTCTGAACAGTAATGCTCTATAATTTTACTTTTTTTGCTGTAAGTATAAACTCAACTGTTCTGCAAATTTACTCTACTTTAATCTTGCATTATTGACCTCTTCATACAACATCTCAGAATTCATCTCATTCCATTTTCAAAAGGAGAGATTTCAGGGAAATGGTGGCATATCATCGGTTCATATGCATACAACTTCGGCATGTGAACATGCTGCATCTGGGATCAGCCTTAAGATGTGACCGATAGCTCTTATTTGTCTGATAGAGCTGGCCAGGGAAATAGAGCTACAGCTGGTTACTTCATTAGGTCCTCTCATTGATTGAACCCTGCTGAAGTGATGCAGCAGGCTCCTCAGATAACTGCTGGTAATAGAACAAAATTAATTCTTATCACAGAGATTGGAAAGGCCATTAACCCTGGCCTCCAATGCTTTTCAGAGGTCACAGACAGGAAGCCAAGCAGTGACTGGGAAACTGTTTTCTGTCTAACTACAGGTCATGTTAGAAGGGTGTGTGTGACTTTCTGTACCCTTTGGCTTCTGAATGGATGAAACCGTTACACTGGCAGATGTTAATTATCAGCTGTAAATAAATATTGGAACGAGAGGAAACAATGAGAAAGCACAGGAATTTATTTCAATAAATATTTAATAAAAGAACAATTGTTACAGTGATATTTACTGCCAGTTCTGCTGTAATTTTAAAACTAATACTTTTTCCTATAAATTAGGAAGAGGAATACATAGAGGCAACTTAAAAAAGAAATTTAATATGGTTTTATATAAATATATTTTATTCCTCCCTCTCCATCCTTCAAAGATGGCACTTACAATTGTTGATGGCTGCCTGGCTTCCTCTCCTTCCCAGGAAGCCACCACCAGGCATCTCTGAAGGAGCACTGCATTCTGCTTGCCTTTCACCTGACTGAAAGGAGTGTACATCTAAGGAACAATCCTATAATTTACATTCAGTGCAACCTTTCAATTAACCAAAATCCCACAACCTCACCCCCATTTAAGAGCTGAAAACTTTCTCACACCTGTCAGGTCCCAGCCAAAAGGACTCACCCATTTCAAGACCAAGCAGCATATGATAAGTTTTCTGCCTCTGTGAGGAGAGGAATCCTCAGAGCAGCCTCTGGTATTTTTATACAATTAATCAGAGATGCAAAACTTGTATAGATTAAGAGAATTTGGTGAAGGATGCATCTCATAGAAAGAAATGGAGAAGTTTCTTCTAATTACTGATGTGCATTATCTGCCTGTGTATGCATCCGCAAAGATGTACTAAAGACTATTTTTAACAATATTTTGGTTGCTTCTAAACTTACAACTGTGATTTCATTTCAGTGTCTGTGGTTGTGTGGTATTTTCTGTTGGAGCCAATCTTTCCCTAGGAGTTGGTTTATTTAAATGTAATTGGGTCCTGTGGATGGAAAAAAACTACCGATTTTATGTCTTTAGAGACCCACCCAGACATTTGGTTTGGCTTTCCGTACATAAATAATAACCTGAAGGTGTATGCTGTCATTGACCCTCTGGAAACACCAGACGTGGTTTGGCAGGAAAGAAACCCAAAGAGATTATCCACATAAACATAGAATCAGATGCTTTTCTGCTTTATGTTATATATGTGTACCTAGATATGCATAGTTGTATGCTCTATTTTGGAATCTTTGTAGAACATAAGAACAGAAGGAAAATGAGTCAATAGTAAGAATGCACATATCTCAGTTTCTTTAAAGTCATAGAAAGGCTTAATTTTTTGAGTTTATTATTTTTAGCCTGAGCTTATATTTGAGTCAAATATAAACAGAATCATGTTTAAAATTGCATTGAGTAAGCAATGTTGAAGTCATCAACTTCTAAAGGAAAAATTAAGGCCTTTTGCACACTTGCATCTTGCATTTGGGTATAAAACTTTCCAGTTTATTTGCTGTATGAGTTAATAAATATGCTTTAGAAATCTAATGAAGTAAATGCTTTCACTTATCTCATTTATCAGGAATGTTTGATTCTGTTGCAGATGTTTCCAGGAATGACACAGAGGCCTGGAATTTCAGTCTGTGATACCTGGGTTGGAAGTCTTGAAACTTTTGGGCTTGTAATTAGTCAGTTGTGCACTGTGAACCTTAGTGGGAACTCTGAGTTCAGTTCATATTATTTAATGAAGAACAGGCATGATTCCTTGTTGTTGGATTTCAGTCTAAGAATGTTTGATAAACGAATGTTTTTAACTCTTCATACAGTAAATAGCATTAGGTGATGTTAAGTCAAATTTAAGAAACAGAGTATGTTTTGAAGGAAAAGCATGTTGGTATTTTTTCTTCTCACTCACATTAGGTAAAATAGTCAGATATTTATTTCATATGTACCTTCAGAGATCTACAATATTTTAAGTATTATCTCCTTCTTTTAACTTAAATGAGTTAAAGAAAGTAAAGAGTCATAGTATAGGGAAACGAATGAATTAGTGGTCCACAGTGTTTTAACTAATGAGTTTTTCTCTATATGATATGTTAGTGTAATTTACAACTACAGGCAGAATGTGCTTTTTAAAAAATTTGATGGCATTAAATCTGATTAATTACCACAAGAACAAACTTAAGTTTTAATAACATATTTGCAAATGGCAGATATTATTATGAATGTTTAATGCAAAGTTGGTATCTGTGGGGCAAGGATTATGCACTCATGATTTTTAAAAGTTTAATTTTTAAACTGCCCCATGGCCCTTCTCAGGATTTTTAGCACCATCAATATCCTATACACATAAAAGTAAAAATTTTGAAAGTAACTTTCCTAATAAGTTCATTTGTATGGTTTTGTGTTTTGTTAAAAAAAAAAAAAAGTTTTAACTTCCAGATTCATTGACGGTGACATGGGGTTGGTAGGGGAGAACACTGACTTGTTTCTTAGCCATCTCAAGATGATTTGAAATAATACTATAAGGTTTCGGTCTATTCTGTGTTTTTATTTCACCAAACTTTTCTAAATTTTTTTTTTCCTTTAGTAAAATCTTGCAACAATTTTTCTTGATTGAGAACATTTACAAGTTTATTAGAGAAAAGAAAGAGAATATTATAAAAGTGGTTAGCCAAAAATATCACCACCTCTCAGTGTTTTCATACTTAGGTATTTTGGTGATAAAATTTGTGGTTTACTTGAGAAATTAAAAAGGATGTCTGCATATCAACTTTTCTTAAAAGTCAAGTGGGGTTCTTTCATCTTTCCTTCTTTAAAAGTTTAATTTTCATATCAAAATTTTTTCTGCTTATGGTAGTATACATATTACATTTTATGAAGCTGCTTAAACACTGTCATTTTAATTATACTCTGAAAATATTATTTGTCTAGAATTGAAATTCTCAAAATTATCCTTATATTAGCCATAATATGGAAACATTGGATGTTTTCCTGGTAACCTACATGCTCTAGGTGACACTTGCAAGTTATTGTTATTCATTCTACATTTAATAAATCATTTTCTACCTAAAGCTTTAGGTAAGTGTTTGGAGAGGTCCATTAGGCTTCTAGGCTATAAGGGTAATATTTCTTGCTAATATGTAAGCATATAATTCTGAAACACTTGAAGATTTCAGTTTTTAAAAAGTTAATTTGTTTCAGACTTTATATTTTAGAAAATACAATCAATCTTCCTTTTGAGGAGATCTGTTTAGTTTTTGCCTTAATAATTAGATAATTTGTCTTTATGTGACCATGCTCATGTGGTTTGGCATTCTTATTTATTTATTTATTTATTTATTTATTTATTTATTTCTACTCACACAGACTAAGTGATAGAGTCATGGGAAAAGAGGCGGCATAGGTCAGTGACCGCTGAATGCTCAGTGTGCTGCTGACCAAGTCCAACTCTTTTGGGATTCAATTTCTATTTGAATTAGTATTTTAAGAACATTTTGATTGCTATTTACTTGTTTGTTATTCTTATTGTTTTTCTCTAACATTGTCTTTAATAATAATTTTTTTAAACTAAAAAGATGTGACTGTCTCAATTAGACAAGTTAACCCTTGGTTTCTGGCAAATGAAAAAGTTGTACATTAAAATGATAACAGGGAATCTATAGATTGATTTTTCTCAGTTATGTAACATCCACTGAAGAGCTTAGGAGGGTCATTTACACACAGTTTATTAACCTGGGAACTGGGAACCTGGGAACTCTATATTCCCTGTAGTTGCCTATGAAATTATTCAAATAGCTTCCACTAGATTATTGATATTCCTCAGCATAAAATGCTATTCTATGAAAACCCGGTAAGAAAACTGGTAACACATTGTTTGAGTCATGCATGTGTGACATTTTTGTTTCTGAACATGGAACCATGCTTTCTGCTGCTGCAGTGTATATGCCCTGTGCTCCCCAACCCCAACCCCCAAAGGCTACTCCACCACTCTGACCACTCACTCAGTACGATGGAGGCCTCTCAAGCATCCTAGCTGTGGGCACAGTCCCTTACCCCTGGTGTAGCTGCTGACTTGCAGAGTTCCCAGGCATATCCGTACTTTTGAAGAAAGCACCTTGAAAAACTGGATTTCCTAAATCAGTTTGACAGAAATGGTGTACAGATTCACCTTTGTGCTTCTGCTCCTGGAGGCTTTAAGCACTCATCCAAAACAAAGCCACTTCAGTGATTTTGAAAAAATGGATAACTGAGAAAGAGGGTAGAAAGGGGTTAGAAAATGAAGTAGCTGGTTCTTCTTAGAAGGGAGGAAAGAGGAAGAGCATTAAGGTAAGCATAAAGTGTAGTAATAGGGAATAAGAGTGAATCAGAAAGTGATCTGTGTCTCAGCAACTATGAGGGACCATCCCTTGGGGTATGGTTAGCAGTGGCCTTAGAGCCCTAGAGGTCATGAGTGTGAATACAGGGCAGCCAAAAGTAAGTTTAGAGTTGTAAGTACTTGAAACATAGGGTTTATTCTTGTATTATTAATTATTTTCCATGTGAACAACTGTAAACCTACTTTTGCCCCATCCTTTATTCTTGAAAAAGCATTAAGATCTAGGCAAATATAAAGGAACTGAAAGAACAATAATGGAAAAGATAATGTTAAGAGAGAGGGTGGTAAATATAAAAACACAAAATACATATTTGAGGTAAAGGTGAATTATTGTCCAGTCTTATGAAGTTTTCTTTTCAGCCTTTGTAGCAAGTACTTGGAAGTTGACAAAGAAATTGCAGATGTTCCGGTAATGGGGAAGCCAAAATGATCCTTAAAACTCATGGATCCAGGCTCTCAAGTGAGAGCTGAGGAGCCACACCCTCAGTGCTTTGCTCAGAGTTACATGGCTAAGTCATTGCATAGCCTGAGCTTCTGATTCCAATTCAGCATCACTTTGGTAACTTGATCATTGTCTGCTCTTCACATAGTTTGAATGGAAGATTTTAAAAGTTGATCATTGTCTTTAACCATTTGTCTATAAAACGTTTCTCTGAAATAGAAAAGAATTTAATGGCACAATGTAGAAAAGAGGCCTTGTGCATTTCTTTCTCCCACAGAGTTAATTGTTCCATGTTGTTTTATGTCAAGAATACTTGGCTCCTACTGCATAGTATCACTTCCTGAGTAGTGGTGGTGGTTTCTGTTTTGTCTCCTCCTTCAGACTCAAGCTCTTGGAAGGCAACAAAGGTTGTTTTCATCTTAGTATCTTCTAGCCAAATATGGCCCTTGTCATCTAATGGGCTCTTAGTGAATGTTTGCTAATTTAAATGTCTTTATGCTGAGAAGTAAAACTATGTGTCTAAATTGATCATTATTTCTAGTCCTTAAAGCACTTTTTTATTGTTACACATTTCCAGTGAGATGTAAACAAACAGTCTGAGAAATGGCAAGTAAGGGATTTAGGCAAATTAGGGTAGATTAAGAAGCAATAAAAAAAGGTTCAGCTAAAGTTAAATGGAACAGCAGGGGGCCAAATGATGCTTTACAATAGAATATTGTAGGTCGTTAGAGCTTAATAGGCAAATGTTTTCATTTTAAGGGCTGTAAAATAATTTTTAACTGCAATTTCCTTACTTAAAAAAAAAGAAAAGTCCTTTTAAAGGAAAGAGAAATTGAGAAAATACTGTTGCTATTTTCTCAGGGTTTTTTTTTTTCCTTTCAGCCTTGTTCAGAGCAGTCTTTTCACACTGCCTTCTTCCCATTTACAGAAATGATATTGACCCTTTGAAGATATTTTCTTGTCCAACCTATCATAGTTTATAAAATTAAAAGTCAAGTTAACAGTCTATCTCAGCCTTCAGCCACATCCTCCTTGACCATGGTTCTCAAGGGATGTGTGGGGAAGTGATTTTATGGGCATTTCAAAATAATTGTATACTCTTATTTCATCCTCTAGAGCTTTTGTTTCAAGCAAGAATGTGCTTGAACTTCAAAGAATTAATTGCATAGGACTTCTATATTTACAAGACAGTCACAAAAAGGGACTAGCAAAAAGAAAACAAAGGAGAGTGAGTCATTTCTACAAGGTGTTAACAGTGGTATGTGAGAAAGAGAAAAAGAAAGATTGCTAGCAAAAGTGGCATATACCTCAAATATCTCTTTAGCCTATTTCAATAGGATTATAAACTCTTTTATCTTTGAGAGAGAATATCAACTACTTACATCTAATAGCAAATGAGACAAATACTTGATTAATTATTGGAACCAGAGTCAGAATAAAGTGGAAAAAGAGACTCTATTACCTGGAGAATTCCAGTCCTTTGCTGCCATGATTGCTGAGGAGTCTATTGGCAAGAGCTCGGTGTATGGCATGTGGCCTGGGCTGGTGAGAGACCAAAGAATGAAAGTTATCTGCCCTGAAGGAGTTTAGAAACTGCCTAGAAGACAAACTCAATGTACTTGACATGATAAGCAAGGTAAATTATGACACTTTAGGGTACTTCATCAAGTTCAGAAGTGTTTAGAAGAACATTGGATCTGTGGGGCTTTTTATGGATAGTACAGGTCTTAGGACATAAAGAATGAGTAGAACTGGGATATGAAATCATGTTTTATTTGTTTGTTTCTGCATCTATTTATTTAGGCATGTGCCTAGTGTTAAGAGGGGAAGTGATATGATTCAGACTTAGGGATCAATAAAAGTAAAATTGTGATGAAGAGTGAGAAACTAAACAGAGAGCCATTTATGAGAAGGGGAGCAGACAAAAATAGATATCTTAGACTATGGAAGGCTTTGGAAGTTAAACAAAAAAGTTCAGATTTGATGAGGCAGAAAATGAGAAGGCATCAAAGCTTTCAAGTGTAATACATAATCATTGAAGACATGTTTAAGAAACATGATGGGGCAGCCATATGTAAGAGGGATAATGTTGGTGGGATGTGGAGGCAGAAAGTCATTCAAAGCCAATCACTGTGGCTCCCACTTTAAGGGGTATCACAGAGGGAACTCTCAGTAAATAGAATAGAGCACTACACATAAGTCTACAGAGCAAACTGACTGACTAAATATAAATAAGGAAGGAGCCAAGGATTCTGCTAAAGTTCTGAAGCTTAGTGACTGTCACAACTCCTCAGCTAAGTGGGCCGAGGGCAGTGGGAGGCATGGGTTCCGGTGGGAAGGCATGACTTTTTCCCTTTCAGACACAGTGCTTTCAATGACTAGGAGGCAGAGGAAGTACTGCTTTCATAAAGTTTTTATTTTTTTCACTAGAAAAAGGTAGTCATTTTTCATCATGATTTTTAAAGAGGCTTCTGTAGTTTTAATAAAACAACATTAGCGGCTCTGTTTCCTTTATAACATTTAGAACTTATATTTATGTTAGCCTATTAATATCATTTGTGCTGAGTAAATATAGAGGAAATATTTTATAGAATGTGGAATAATGTAAGTCCAGGACATTTTTGTATCTTTCTTTTTTTTTTTTAATGTGTTTTATTGATTATAATATTACATTTGTGCCAATTTCCCTTCCCTCTGCTCCCCTCCACCCGGTGGCCCCCCTCCCTCCAGTTGTCCCCCCCTTTTAGATCATGTCCATTAGTTGTGCATACAGTTCTTCTCAACCTCTCTCTGTCTATTCCATTCCCTCCTACCATGATCCTTAATTCCTATATCATCTCCCTCCCTCTCCCCATTCCCCCTCCCTGTTGACCTCCCCCCAATATGTTCCCCGTACCTATAGTTCTTTTCCTACTCTCGTTGCCTGTTTAGTTTGCCTTTGTTTCAATTCCCTAGCTTCTGTTGTTTCTTGTGATGCAGTTTTCATTTTAGATTTCATTGTCTTGATCCTCCTTTTTCTAAACCAGTCCCTTTAACATCTCATATAACAGTGGTTTGGATCTAATGAACTCTTTCAGTTTTATTTTGTCCTGGAAACACTTTCTCTGTCCTATTCTGAATGACAATTTTGCT
Organism: Furipterus horrens; assembly: GCF_987537825.1. Classification (NCBI taxonomy): domain Eukaryota; kingdom Metazoa; phylum Chordata; class Mammalia; order Chiroptera; family Furipteridae; genus Furipterus; species Furipterus horrens. The sequence goes on from NW_028327177.1 coordinate 61,645,024, forward strand.
GGATAGAGTATTCGTGGTTGTAGGTTTTGGATTTTCATTACTTTGAATATTTCTTGCCAGTCCCTTCTTGCCTGGAGGGTCTCCCTTGAGAAGTCAGCTGATAGTCTAATTGGGACCCCTTTGTACATAATTCTTTTCTTCTCTCTTGCTGCTTTTAAGATTCTCTCTTTATCTTTAATTTTTGACATTTTGATTATAATGTGTCTTGGAGTGGTTCTCCCTGGGTCCAGTTTTTTTGGAACTCTCTGTGCTTCCTGAACCTATAAGTCTATTTTCTTCCCCAAGTCTGGGAAGTTCTCCTTTATTATATTTTCACTCAATTTTTCAAGTTCTAGTTCATCTTCCTCGCTCTCTGGCAAACCAATGATTCTTATGTTGGGCCTTTTATAGCTGTCCCAGAGGTTTCTGATCCTCTCATTGTTGCTTCCCATTTCCTCTCGCTGCATTGATTGACTGCTTGTTCCTTCTCCATATTCCGGTTTGTTGAAATGAACTCTGGATTTTTTTTCCTCACCATCTGTCTCGTATGTGGTTTTGTTCCTTTCGTTATGAGTGTTTTTCGCTTCTTTCTCATCTTTTTCCAGATCTTTTGTGAATTCTGTAAGCCACCTGATAACAATGGCCCAGAACTGAGCATCTGACAGGTTTCTTATCTGTTCATCTGTCAGGTTCTCCATCTGTTGCCTGGTGAGCTGTGCCACCGGGATTTCTATAGTTGTCTGCCTCATTTTGACAGATGCGTTTTGTTTTCTTGGGCCGGCTGTAGGGGGCAGTGCCTGTGTACTCGTAATGACCCGTTCGGCAGCCTTTCTTGCTGTGCCGTGGTGCTTTGTCGTCACAATCCAGCGACCAGTGCCTGTCCGCGACCTATTTCGCAGCCCTGTGGAGCTTTCTTTGGGGGCGGGGGTCCAAGATGGATTCACACAGTTATTCCGCTAGGAGACCGGGATCCGTCCTCCCGCCCCCCTGGGCCTCACTGTTCAAGGCGATGTGGTGGCTGCTTTCCCCAGCGTTGGGGTCGTGAGCTGCCGGGGGTTCGACTGCAGCCGGGGTTGTTCTCCCTGCCGCTGTCCCGGTGCGACCGCAAACAGCACCGCCCCCTTTCGCTCTTACCTGCCCAAAGGGCGCCGCTGGTTTATAACTTCATATGTTGGGCTTCCGTGTAGTTTTATTTTCTGGAATTTCTAGTTATCCTTTGTTTTGAAGTAGTTGTATTCCTCTCTAGTTGTAGAGGGAGACCTAGCGCATCCGTCTAAGCCTCCATCTTGGCTGGAAGTCCTGTGCCTTTTGTATCTTTCTAAGTGAAAAAAGATTGGTTAAACTGAAATATATCTAAGCTGTTCTTTTATATTTTCATAATGTGACTACCAGAGTTGCCTGGCACATGTAAGTATTCAATAAATACTCATTGAATACATGAATGAAAACTAACCCAGAACTAGGTCATGAACTGAACTGTTCACAGGTGAGGTGAAACAGTCCTGGTGGGTCACATTTTATTGGAGATCAATTAGGGGAGTTTTATTTTTCTATTATCAGGACAAGATAGAAATGTCTCTGTGCATTTGGCAAAAGAAGGAAAACAAAGTGCTCAACTCCAGTCCACAAATACCCAGCAATGCTGTAGGGGGCAGGCAGAGGAGGCAGGGCACAGAAATTTGACAAATGAAATCGATTCCTTTTGGCTTGCCCTCTTATATTCTAATTTTGTGAATGCAGAGAGTACTTCTCAATTCATAGTATAGCTGCAAAAAGAAAATACAGCTCTGTAGATTTCTAAGTAACTCCTGTGAATTAGAGGTCAGTTTTCTTCACTCTGGAAATAGAGTTCTAGAGTATTTGGGGCAACACGTTAGCTGTTGCCTTTTGAGGACAAATGCAAGGGCCAGGGTAACAAGATTTGCGATGTATTGGACAGTTGATAAAAATTAGTCATACAAAAGATATAATTTTTTCTGATATTATGTGTTTTATTAAATCAAACATATATGTCTCTTCTTCCTACATCCTTAATAATGTAAATGTTTTAAAAGTACTCAAAAAGAATTCTACATTAAACTGAAATTACCTCATTAGATATGTTTTTATTCATAGCTTGTAGAAGTGAGTTAAAAAGAAAAATTGATTACTTTTTGTTACTCATTTTCCTTACCACTAGATCCTGTACCACTATATCTCCCTCCCAGCTTCCCACAATATACTTTTTTTATTTTCTTAAAGATGACCATATTTCTGGCTTTTTGTTTATTGTTTGCTTTTTTGTATTTGACTTCTGGTCATCATTTATGAATTGTCCACACTTATTAAGGATCAGTTTTTCCTACTACTTGCTATTACCTTGTAGTTTAGAATAGCAATATATTTATTTTTGCAGAACTACATTTTGTTTGTTTTAATCATAAGATGCTTATGACAACATGATTTCAACTTCTACGTCACATTTTACATTAGTGACGATCATGAGTGTGAGTCATGGCAACAAATGGCCCAAATCACCACACATTCTTGAAATATTTTCACCATCTTGTACCAAAATCTTAAAATTCATGTGCTATAGGCATTGCATATAAATTTTTGATCAAATTTAGAAATATTGTTAAAAATACAGTGTGATAGTATTACCATAAAACTTAATTGAAGAGTTTAATAGGGAACAGTGTGTGTTCTGCAAGGTGTTTTATTTGTATTGATGTAAATTTACTGCTTTATGACCTCTATAATATCTACAGTGAAAAAGGTGTGGTCTTGGCCCATAGCTATATAGGATGGCAGTCAAGTCATTACTCAGCAAAATTGATTTCTGTCATTGCGTATCACAAAGAAGACAATGGGAATATTTTTAGTTGCTAAAACAAAATGGGTCCTATTCTCTCACCCTTTTTCCTAGTTCCTGTTTTACATCATTCTCCCTCATTTTGGCCCCTCTTTACTCTGTTCGGTACTTCCTACTCCTTAAACTTTCCTCATCTATTCTTCTCATGATCTTGTTAATCTCCAACTTCTGTGAGGTTGGTAAATCTTAAACAGACTTCTGTTAGCTTCTTCTGTGATAATAATTTGACCTCCATCCCCATTTCTGCTACCCTTTGGAAATCCACACCCATGTCTATCCTCTGCCACTGGTCACTGCCTTTCTCTGTTCTACATCATTAATTTTTCCCTCACCACTAGTTTATCCCCATCATCATATCAACATTCTTTCCATCTTATAAACTCTCACTTATAAACTCTTCCATGATGCTACACATGTGCCTCCACACACTACTGTAATCCCCACATTCCAGGAGTGCACAAAGGCAGCTCTGGTCAAGGACTCTGAGTACCTGTTCTTTGACAAATCTAATGACCAATTCTTAGTCCTCATCTGACTAGACCAACCAGCAACTTTCAACATGTTGATTTTCCTTTCTTTTTGAAATGTCTCTTTTAAGAGGCTTTCCATACCCTGTTCTTTCTTGATCTTCTCCTACCTCACTGGCTGTTCTTGTGCAATATTCACTGGTTCTTCTTATTTGGGGAGAGAACAGAGAGAGTGTTCCACCCTAGTGCAGGCAATAAGGAGGGAATATTCCCTATAGGGAATTTAAAAAGGGTAATAAAATTGACTACAAGTTAGCCTGTTTAATTATTATTTTTAGCATGCCCTGGCAATTCTGAACAATATCAATTATAAAATACTTCTCCTTGCTGGAGTGGACTGCTCAGGGTGTCTCCTACTTTGGTATGCTCCTGTGTAGTAATATCTCCTAGGTCCAGTCATGGACCCTCATTCTCTAGGTGATCTTATTCAGTCTCAGCTCAGGGACTTACACTGCAAGCTCTATGTTGGCCTCCCTCCCTCCCTTCCTCCCTCCCTCCCTTCCTCCCTCCCTCCCTTCCTTCCTTCCTTCCTTCCTTCCTTCCTTCCTTCCTTCCTTCCTTCCTTCCTTCCTTCCTCCTTCCTTCAGTCCCTCCTTCCTTTTCTCTCTCTCTCTCCGCTCCCATCCCATATGTGCCTATTTGATACCTTGGATGTATGTTGCAAACTACAGATTCCAAACCTTCTCCTCCCTCCCTTGTTCCACCTCTATTTTTCCTCATTTCAGTTAATGGCATCTCCATTTCTCTAATTTCTTGGGCACAAAAACATTGGAATCACTTTTGATTCTTCTTGTTCTCTCACTTTCCTAATGAAACCAATTCTTAAGTCCTGTCTATTCCTCCTTTAAATATATACCAGTTCCTCTGCTTCCTCTCTGGTCCAAGCTGTCATCACCTCTCACACTATCACCGGTGCCTCACTGTATCTGACTTCTCTATGTAGGTTTACAGTTGTGCCTCCAACTTCTGGAAGAGTTATTTTCCTTTGTCCACTGTTTTATCAATCTTTCCAGGATCCTGTGCCTACCTTTTGTTCTCTGTCATTATCTTTTATCATCTTTCAGTAATCTTTAGAATCATATCTTAACTTTCCTTCCCCTGAGTTCTGTCCTCAGCCCTCATTTTCTACACTCTATGTGTTCTTCTAAGTGCCACTTACTCACAAGTATTAGTTATTACTGCTTCCAGATATTTTTAACTCAGATTTCCCTTCCAAGATCTAATTCCATAAATTTAAAAGTTTAATGAACAGCTGTGCTCTAATTCATGTCAAAAATTGAGCTCATCATCTTTTCTCTCATCCCAATCTTGACTTTTTGACATTCCTTTTTCTCTCCAGTGTAATCACTATTCTTTATCCAGGGTTTCTTCAAGAGAGTAATACACTGAAGTATAATGAATGTTCCTGTGTGAATTTATTTTTTTCTTTAACAAGACTCCTCCTCTATTCCATCTTCTGCACAGCATCCCAGAGATGCAGATATGACCATGGCATCCCCTGCTAAAACCTTCCACTTTGTCAGAATCAGTGGATCCTTTTTCAATTCTTGCATTCAGGCACAGGAGAAGAAAAAAATTGGCTATGTCTCAGAAACCATTTTTTTCTGCTGCTAATACAGTCCAAAGAAAGCACTGTGCCAAATCTCATCAATCTGTTTGCTCATTAATGAGTGATTTATTAAATAAACATTTCATGGGTATGCATAAGTATTGTCTTGAAAATTCATAGCAGGTTCCAACAGTACATTTTTCACTTTTGGCTCCAACCTACCCTTTCTAATCTTCCTTTTCTGAGGCTAAGCATACTTTCACTGACTTTCCCACTCCAGATTTATTCCACTTATGTTTGTATCCATCATTGCCTACTTCAATTCTCATAAGTGTAACTTGGGGTATATGACTATATAAATTTGACCTTCCCTAAAGTGGTGAAAGGTAGAAAACTCCAAACAGTGAAAAATCCAAGGATTATTTACATATATTTTAGGAAACTTTTCTGCATCTTAGGTTAATGGTAAATTTATTTCAACAATTATAGTGTTGATAAAAAGAATTGATCTAGTCATCTGAGGATTTTCTTTTATGGCCATATATAATTCACAAAATAAATAAGCCTGCTCATGGGAAGTAATAATTTCCCCCGCATATATATAACTATATAGAGTAGTTTATTGTAACTAGTAGTAGTGCATTTCATGTCAGCATATTTAAGACATTAAAGTTTTAGAAAGTGTAATGCAAAAATTTATTTCCTTGTTGTGTATGGTCAGGTAGAGGTGGTGATGACAACAACTTATAGTTCTTCCTTACAATGACTCAGCCTGGCAAACAGAAGAGATCATTTTATCCCCATTTTGCAAACGAGAAGACTGGCTTTGAGATGTTAATAGCACTATTTCAATTTATGCTTACTGAAACTAGAGTTTTAATTCCTATGTCATATATTACTCATTTGACTTGTCTTTGCAAAGCTCTAAAACAATGTTTTTGCTTCACTGTGAATTGCTTTGGAGAAAAAAAACAAACAAACATTTTTTGCTTTGTTGATGCATTCAGTAGGGCCTATAATTCAGATAACTGCATGTAAGGAATAATCTAGAAATGACTCAAATCCAATGTTTGTGTACAAAGGGAGATTTTCTGAGTTTTGTAGACTGCCACATTTGCAGTCCCACACATTCTGAGATTGTGACTTCTCCTTAAGTTTTTCTCTTTATGGAGGCTGATGGTGGGAGTCTGGAGTGGGGAGAGGGAGGACCCCTCTCTTGCCAGAAAACTGGGGTTTACTTGTCTATCCCTGCCAGTCCTCAGAGTTCATCTTCTTCACTGTTACTTTTGTAAATGGCCAAACCATTCTCGACTGAGCAGTCTTTAAAACTTGGTTCACATACCTGTTTTATTGCAGCCTATGTAAAATTTGCTTAGGAATTAAAAAAGCAATTTTCATATTGCTTAGGAAACCAATGTTTAGTTTCTTTAACATTTGCTATTTCCAAAATATCTACACAAATAACAGTGATCTTTTAAAGGCTTAAAACACTAACTTAACTGATGGACAGGGTACACATTACATAAAAATATAATCTAAAAAGCCAGAATACCAAACTTTTAAAAAAATAACGTATATTCAGCAAAATAGACCAAAGCCACATAAAAATCACATGAGTTCAAATACTACTTACTTAATCAGTACTAGATGCTTTATATTCATTAACTTTAAAACCGTAAAATTCGTTTTTGTTTTTGTTTTCCATTTTCACATACAGGATCCTGAACTTCAGAGGGGCTAACTAACTTGCTCTGTCAAATAGCTAGAAAATGGCAGAGGGGGGAGGATTGGAGTCCAAGTGTATCTGGTTCTGTGTAAATGCTCTGCCCTCCACCAGCACAAACATATGCATAGCAGTAGTCAATATTCTCCTAATGAAATAGTTTTGAGAATAATCAGGCTTTCTAAGGACCCTGTAACTATAGCAGAAGTGAGCAATTTTGCATCATTGATGGCTCACCTTTTCTCTCTGCTTGCTTAAAATTTAAGCAAAGAGAATGAATCTCAAATAGTTAAAAATTGACTGTTATGTTAACATAGAGCCTCCTGCTTTGGTTCTCCACAGCAAGAGTGAACAATGGTTTCATGGATAATGATTCCAAAGCAGTATGCCTAAGTAATTGACAGAATGTGATTGAAATAAAATCATGGGAATTGTGAAATCATTACAGACCACAGGATGCATTTTTAAAAATTATGAACCTAATTCAACTCTAATTGTTTCAGTAAATGAAAAACAAAAAATGCTGTCCTAGGGGAGGTACCTATCATTGCAGAGGTCTTTCCAGTGAAACTGTAAAAGCAGGTATAGATCCTTCCAGAAACCAAATAACATGGAGACAAAGAAAGGCAACTGCCCTGAGGGTATATGATACCCTTGTAAGAAGTCTTTGAAAGAGTTAAAGTAATAGTGAAAAGGATGCACTACTAGATAAACATTATTTTCCTCTTATTAAAAATATAACTTTAAAAGAAGTTTGAGCTAAATGAGGCTATTCACAAACCATGGAGGAGAAGGTAGAGGTTTTCATGGATTAAAAACTGGCTATGAGATAGAAAGCAAAGGGTAAAATAAAGAGCCAGTGCTCACCTGTACAAGAACTATTGTTGGGTGGGGAGGGAACTTTGTGTGGACAGAGGTGCTTCCTGTGTTGATGAGCAGAATAGAAAAGCCAACACAACATGCTAAAGAATGAAAATTGTTTTAGACATTAAAAAATTAAGTTTATTGAGGTAATATTGGTTAATGATAATATAAAAATTTCTGGGGTACAACTTTATAATATCACATCTGTGTACTGTTTTGTATGCTCACCACCCAAAGTCTAGTTTCCTTCTGTCTCTGTATATTTGACCCCATGTACCCTCTTCACCCCCTCCCCCCCACCCACTTTACCCTTCGGTGATCAACATTTTGTTGTCTGTGTCTATGAGTTTGTTTTTTCATTTGTGTTTGTTCGTTTGCTGCTTTTTGTTATAGATCCCACATATGAGTGAAATCATATGGCCCTTGTCCTCTTCCATCAGATTTATGTCACTTAGCATAATACTGTCAAGATTCATCATGTAGAGAATACAGAGAGAAATTGTGAATTATATAAGAACCTAAGTCTCTATAACTGGGCAACTAGTTGATATATGTGAACATGATATTATTCCTAAGTTATGATAACAGAAGTTCACCCTTTCAGTTTCAAAACTATCAGAAATAAAGCATAATCTAACATGGAGAAATGTATTAGGAATTAGTAAACTTAAGAAAAAATATTTCTGTAAGAGCACATTAAAATATGAGACATTAAGAAGATAGATGAGTAATTTATTGAAACTAATTGATATCAGGAACTTATTAAATTATTCTGCGGCCCCATTACATTGAGGTCATATATGATTCAAGAAGCAGACAGAAGTGATCAGACATTCCTGGCCTAGAGGTCCCAGGAGATAACTCTTCCCTTACTTTAAAAAATAACCTCTGGGTAAAACCAGACAAGACAGATAAAAGGAACTTTACTTTTCCAGAAAATAAAAAATTACAAATCCTGCCCCACTCAGATAATTGATATTGGAGCATCACCGCACTTCAGTCTCTGACTCCCTAGGAGAAATAATTTAAGAGAAGGCACAGCAGGTTCACAAAGATGGCGTTGCTTGGTTACTCAAAACCATTTGGTAGCATGCAGAGTTGCTCAACTTTTTAGAAGAGCATTCTTTGTATCCTCATAGGAAAAGGATGGAGAGGACCACTTGAAACCATTTTTAATTGTAAATTTGCCTCATCTGAAAACAGGCTTTGCTTTTGCATAGCATAAGCCAATTCAGAGGTCTTTGTTAAAATATAAATTACCAAGATGATAATACATGTTGAATTTAATGTGTTCTTCTAAATATTGATCTTGTTATGATGGATCTGCTTTGAATGAGTTTGAGCTGGTTTTTTTTTTAGGAGGTAGGAAGTACAAAGTTTTTAGACTTCCTGGCCCAGGAGTCCTGGGGCCTGCCTGGAGGCAGCATTGTTCAGTGGTGAGTACAGAGTTTTGGAGGTAGTCCAAATCCTACCTCTGCTGCTCTGTGCCTTTGAAAAAATCATTGACCTTTGATATCTCATCTCTTCCATAAAAGCAATGATTTTTCTGTTATAGATTTACTCAAGGATTGAGTAATGAAATAACTATTACATATTTAGCACCTAACAGGTTTCCAACAAATTTTCTCTCATTATTTTGAAATTGAGGGAGCTGCAAATATCTATTCTTTTGTATTCACAAAATCTAAAAAACATCCTTTTACAATGAGTCACAAAGCTCTGTTAGAGGTAAAGGGGCACCAAAAGGGAGATGAGGAGGACCCAAAAGCATTGTTGAAACTTGTGAGCTCTTTTAGAATTTAGTCTCATTCTCCAATTAAAAAGTAGGAATTGGGATCATTTTTTTAGATGGATCAAAGTGGAGTGGAACTAAGAATGTTACCTGGGATACAGGATACAGAAAATGTTTTTCTTTCTCTTTATCACTTTAGGCTAGTTGGCTTAATATTTATTCTGTTTGGCTGTATATGTTTCATTTTATGTGCTCAACATTTTGCTAAAAATAGTTATACACCTTATTATTTAATGCATTAACAAATCACTGTTAGGGCGTGAGACATGGAACTTTTATAGGCAAATACTGTCGTAGTACAATACTTGGCAGGTTAAATATTCACTCACTTTTGTAAAAATTCCATTTTCTACTGAGCTTGAGCCAAATGCTTCCCAAATTTTGCTGATAAGAATATAAAGAGCACATGGCTGTTGCAATCACTGGGTGCAGATTAGATTACATTTATTACCAAAACACAACAAACAACCTTAAACTTAGAATTCTGTTTATGTATTTATACTGTTTAATAAAATTCCAGATCTTTCCCTTACCATCAGATTTGTAATGATTATAGATTTTAAAATATTATTCCATTTAGCAGGGGAAAAAGATTTGGAAGATGAGAGCTTGATTTTTGAACTATGACTAGATGCCTGAAAGTTATCAGTTTACTTACCAGAATAAATACTACTCACATAAGGGAAGGAAAAGGTAAGAAGAAGAAATGAGATGGGTAGTTTATGGGGAATGTTGCAGTGCAAGGAAATGAGAGAGAGCTCTGAGAACTTCCATTCTCATCAATTAGAGGGAAGAAGAACTCCCAAGTTTTGGGTTTTAAGCATTGTCTTGGGAGATAGAACCATTTGAATTAGGCTAAGGGCATAAGGTGTTAGCAAAGTTCAGGCCAAATGAGAAAAATTAACATGAGGAATAATAGTGGAATTAAGAGGAAAGTGACTTTTAGAATTTTAAATGTATGGCTCCGTATGTCATTGTGGGTAAGAGAGTTATCCCTGAAATAAAGTTTTCTGAGTTCAGATCATGGCTCTCCCAGTTGCTTGGGGTGGCCTAATGCACATGAAGGGTATCAGTCATATCTGCACAGAGCGAGCACTCTAGAACGCTGTTGATGGTGGTGATCATGGTGATCGATATGCTATTCCACAGAAAGATGCAACTCACATTATGTTAACAAATATAGAGTAATTTGGTACCATTTTCAAATTTGTGATCATGAACAAATTGACGGAATAAAGTAGAATACTGGATAAATTGTTAGTGGTATTATTTTTAATAGTATTAAACCAGAAAGGTCAGGTGTTAGAGAACACAAATTAGTAATCTAATTAAATTACCCACCAAAGGGACAGACCATGTTAACAGCAGTCAGATTTGTTATTACAGAGCAATTATGAGAGTTAAATATTGAAAGATGCTATGTGTCATTGCTAGGTTTTACACAATTCATTTCACATTGACAGAAAAGTGTAGGTTAACCAGTTTGTTTGATAAGCTAAAGCTCCTTTATTAAAATACGTTATCATGTATAAAAGGAGCAACACTGGTAAGGATCTAAAAAAAAAATCCAGTGACATACTGAATGACATGCATTTATGAAATTACTTGCACAAGTCACTCTCATTGGAGCAGACTCCAGGTGCCACGTGATCTAATTTATGAGGTTAAATAATTTCTGGTTTTGACATTTTATACATTTTCTTAAATTACTCTCAAATAAAATAATTTCCATATGGTACCATACTATTATTTGTTTATATTTTGTATTCAAATAATGTAAATATTTTATGAAATATCAGAATTTTCACAGGACTAGTGAACAGTTGCTTTGTTTTGTTTTCCATTTGGTTTCTGGCCTTCACAATGATAGAAAACCTTTATAGGCTCCTAAATATTGTGTTATTCCAACTGGACACATCCAAAATTTCACAGACTTTTATGCCAGGCCACCTGGGTTTTGTTCCAAGCTCTGCCAGGGTCACACTTAGAGACCTACGGACAGAGTGACTTAGCTTAAACTCTGAACCCCAGTCTCCTGATTTGTAAAATAAGGATTAATAAATATCTCATGATTTCATTGTGAATACATGACAGTTTTTATATGAGTAGCTATTACAGTACCTAGCAAAGATACCAACTTAATAAGTTGTCAATGTTTTATTTTTATTTTCATGTATCTTTAAGGACAGCAGTGATTTGGCCCAGATCACAGAAGCACCACTGATATCTATCTGAACAAGTCTATTTAATTCGTTGATGGTGTGTGTGTATGTGTGTGTGTAACAATAAGAGTTCTTTGATAAATTGTTTATTTTTTGACAGAAAAAGGGAGAAAGAAATAGTTTTACACACATATTCATATAATGTGACAGGAGTTGGTGTCTTTTTGTTTTAGGGTATAGGGTATAGATTATCATTTTGAATAAAAGTGTCCTAGGTGACTTTGGTATGTCTCACTCTGTCTTTAGATGAGAATCTATGAAGATGAAAATTTTTGAGGAACTAACAATTAATTGGGAAGCTATTAATGGATCATGTAAAAACTCACCTCAATACATCATGATTAAGTGCTGAAACATATGTGCACCCTATATCTTGAAACAGATGAATCTCAAGATGATTCTAGGACCTCAGGACTCTAAATTCAAAGCTCTTTCAATCACAACAAAACTGACACTAATTCCTGTCACATACTTATAAGCCACTTGTTAAGAGAGCACAGAGGAGGTGACATTTGCTTTGGGTTTTAAAGGAAGAATCAGAGTTTAACATGAGAAATCAGAAAAGCATTTAAAAAATAAAAGGAACGACATTGATGGAGAGATAAACACACATTGGTTGCAAGGAAGAAGGTAGGCTCCTTGAGTGACATATTGGATGGACATCAGTGCTGTGATCTATTTGTAATTTACTGTTGGATTTATAAACCCTTGCAGAAGAAATTCTTCCTTTCAAGTCAAATGTAAGAGATAGTTACAAGGAAACAAATGTTTGTTGGTGGTAGGAGGGCACTGAGTGTTTATTATGATTATATTATTTTTAAACAGATTACCACCAGTGGCCAAAGGTTTGTACAGAGCAGGAAAAACAATTAGTAAATGCAATAATAGTGCCTTAGTGTGCACTTCTATTCTCAAAGTTCATTATTTTCTTAATTAAAGTCTTCAGAATCAACCAGAGATGCTATTGCCTAGAAATATTAGATAAACATGGGTCTCTTTGTCAGGGTAAGAATGGTGTGACTACTTTTTTCAATCTCTCAATAAAAGTTGGCCTTTTCTCATTTGGAAGACCATAACACATTTGTATTATTTTTCTTTTGCAATTGTTGATTATTTCTACAATTATAGCTGCATTTTACAAGTGAGGAAATTGAGCCTTAAAAAAGTAATGTATCTAAGGTCCCACACCTAGAAAGAGACAGAGCCATGATTTGTACTCACGCAATTCTCTATTCTTGAAAGATAGCTATTGAGATAGTATGAGAGATTAAATTGGAAAGACAAGGAATTCGAGGCAGGAAAATGGCTATGGAGGCTATGAAATTGTCAGGAATGAGGATGACAGAGGATAGAGAAACACACACGACAGGGGACCTTGTAAAATGGAACCAAGAGCATGTGATGACTCAGTGAGGAGAAAGAATGAGGTGTTGAAGGTGATTTTTGAGGTCTAGTTGTTTTTTTTCCTAGATTTCCATACAACACGGTTGCAAAGGGTGCATGGAGTTGGATGAAAATAATGATTTGTGTTTGGGGTAGAGTTTAGCAAACAAGGTTGTTGTTGGCCCTCAGTTGTGGAGCTCAGAAAAAGATCAAAGATGTGGGTTTATTGATGACTTGGACGTATTCTTCAGGTTTTCTTAAGTGCTTATATTTGGGCTCACATCAGCTACTATCTTTTTTGCTACTTTGACAAAGAAGTAAGAGTGTGCTCATAATTGATGTAATTTTCCATTGTCATTGTAACACACAGCCCTATAAAGTAGGCATAGCCAAATATCAAAGAGGTAAAAATAAGAATGAGCCTTTCCTGCTTCCATATTTAATCTATATTGTTGTGTTTGTTGTGTGCTGCTGATCACTGAGAATTCGATCTAAGGTCACCCCTGTCTGGATTCATCTTGCTCCACTGCCTACTAGGTTGTAAGGTGTGCTAGAGGCTCCCCTGAGCTCCACTGAATGCTTATCTCATTGAAAGCCAAATTTGGGTTCCTGTGATATTGGCTATGACTGCAGAGCTGATTACCTCTTTCTCTGATGTTCTCTGCAGAAACTGCCTCTTTGGGAACCAGGACCTGTGAGGATGACCTGACGGAGCTGAGAATAACTTCAGGTAATTGTTGGTATCTTCATCCCCAAAATCATGCCTGTCATTCCTAAGTGTGTTACAGCTGGTACTCTCATAATTTACATAATAAATGGATCCCTGAAACTGCTCCAATTAGATCTGATAACATCCCTTATACAAATAAGTTAACAGCAAAAAATGAATATGTTTGTATATTTGGATGCATATGTAAAATGACTTCTTAAAGAATGAGTAGCATGTGCTGGATAATTTCTCACATCTGTGTTTATACACTATGAAGTTTCAGTGAAGAGGTCATTTTTATACAAAGTATAAGCCAGTAAGCCAGATATTATTTTTACACAATTAAAACAACCTGGTTGGTGCAGCTATTTTTGGTAATTAATAGGTTGATTGGATTTTGTGTAGCCATGTCAACACATTTACTAGTCCTAGTGCTTTGTGTATATTAAGAAATGGCAGCCATGCCTTCTTAGCTGCATTATATTCAGATAATTTAAGAGGAAACTCACCCATGTTGCTACAACACACCTCATTTATTTCTGCTATATAAACATGATCCCAGTTCCCAGATTTATACATTAGAATAATAATGTATTATATAGAACAAAAAATGATTATAAAAAAGTCCTTCACATTCATAATGGGTTGTTGAAACACTTAAAAAAAAAAAGTTTTGCAAGTGAAAACATTCCTCCAATGTAAACTCAGGATTTTCCTCTTAAACAATCATTCAAAATTTACCTTTGCCTATGCATGTCTCATTTTTATTGTATATATTATTTTTCCCTAGAAAACTAGAGAGTATATTTAAGATAAAATAACACAATCTCAATTTGCCTTCTCCACCTCAAACAAATCAAAAGACTTCATTAACTACCTGATTGGAAATAATAGAGGAAAATCAAGACTATGACAAAAAAACAAAAAATCCAACTATAAAGATACACACCCTGGCAATATGTTTCTTCATGGTTTTCAATTATGTAATCTCCATCTTCACCTCAATCCTCTGAAGCTTTATATTTTGATGCTCCCATGCCTTCCAGATATTTCCATGGAGATGTTCTACAAGGAAGTCAAATATAATTAGTTCCAAATTGAACTTCTCTTTTCTACAAAACCATTTCTTCTCCTTTTCTCCATTTCAATTGATGACATCATGCCATAGACCTAGTCACCCCAAGTAAGAAAACTAGGAGCCATTAATTTTACTCAAAACATTAGTGCCAGGGACTACTGGGCATAAGTCTTGAATACAATTCTTGACACTATTTCTATACAAATAAATAAGTTATTTTCAGATTGCAGTTAATATGATCAAGGAGGTAAAAGGTAATGTGATGCTAGAACAGAAATTATCAAGTGTGATCCCCAGGAGGAGGGTGTGATAACATCTGTTGAACAGACCCAGATGTGACATTGGATTTCACAGCATGGAAATCATTGATGATTTTGAGAAGAACAACTGATGTGAAGTCAGACTGGAAGGATTGAATAATGAATGTGATTTAGTAGAAAGAGGAAATGCAAAGACTCCCAAGGCAGGCAAACCAAACCAAACAAACACACACTTTTAAGTTTTATTGAAGGGGAATAGAAAAATAGCATAGAGTGTGCATGTCTTTCTCCTCTCTTAATTTTGCTTTCTAAATTCAATTTAATGTTTCAACTAACCTGTATCACCTGCCCACTATATTCCAGGCACTGTTCCAAGGTCTCTGGCACAATGAGAAATAAGATAGTCACTATTTTCAGTAAATGTGCAGCTATTAGGGAAAATAGGCAGTACATGGATCATTTCCACATATTAAGGTGAGTTGTTTGAGATTCATGCACAGAAAAAAGAAGAAAATCTCATTCAGAAAACATTAGCCCCAGTTCAAGATTCAGGGAACACTTTTTAGAGAAAATATAATTAATAGTACTAGTAATAACACAGTTAGCATTTTGAAATATTAGGCTCCATGTTGACTGATTCTTATACATTATCCTATAACAAGCCTTTTATGTAGGCATTATTAATTTCATTTTTACAACTGATGAAACTAGTATTTCCCAAACTGGGTCTGAAGGAAAAAACAGTTATATACAGTAGAAAGACATTGTCCTAGATAAGACAGGGAAATATAATAGTATGTATAGGAAGGGGGCATTAATAAGATTCACATGCTTCTAGAACAGTGGTTCATGAAATGTGGTCATTGAACCAGGAGCATAATCTTCACTCGGGAACAAAGAGGTAAATGCATAGGCTTCCATCTAAACCTTCTGAATCAGAAACTCCAGGGGTGGAGCCTAGCAATCTGATTTCTTACAAGTCTTTCAGATGATTCTGATGATTTAAAGTTTTTATTTTGTTTTTGTTTTTGTTTTGGAACATTAAGTGCCAGGTGGGAAGTAAAGAAAAATGAGACTGGAGTGGTGGGCAAGGACCAGGTGTCTTAGAGGTATTCTTACCATGTACAGAAGATTGAATTTTCTTCTTGTAGTGAGTCACTAAAATATTTTAAGTAGATTTAAGCAGATCATATAGAGGATAGATTTGGAGGTTGGTGGTAGAACTGGATAGGGAGACGGTGCAACAATCCAGAAAAAATTTCTTATAAGCCAGGTGTTTTGAAGAGATGCTCAGTATCTAAAACTAAAGATTTTTAAATTACTGTCCTCTGCTTCCTTTTTACATAATCACTCCATGGGCTAAAATGTGTGCAAGGGTTTTTTTGTTTGTTTGTTTTTGATTTTTTGTTTTAAGAAGACTCAGAAGAGAAGGTTCCCAAACCCATTGTATAATAAAGTCATGAGAATCAAGCACAATTGACTGGAGCTTTGATCAGAGGTATATCGCTGGGATGGATATGCTTTAAATGTATATTATGATTTTTAGAATAAATTAATAGTGCTTTTCTAATTACTTTTATTATTCAAATGAAAATACTCTAAGCTAGTCATTCAAAACTTTTATTTTAAATATAGTTTATGTGTATGTACAAAATAACTTATGAGATCATTATTTTAGCCATGATAAAAAATGCTAGGGGAAATTAATTGTACTGTAGACTACAGTATTATTCCAAAAGTTTAAAAAATAAAAAATGTACTATCATTATTTTGAAAACTGGCAAATTCTACTGGACCCAATGCACATTTTAAGCTTAAGTATATTTATATTATAAAGTTTAACATATGAATAACTATTGTATTTTTATATTCCATGAGGCAAAGATAAAGATACTTATACTGTGAATACAACAGTATTATGAAATGTCATAATACTTTTATTCCGTCGGCAGCCGTCCGTCTCGAGAGACGATGGTGTAGCTTCTTAAGAGTCTATCTGCATCGCCGAAAATGGTTGTGCAGTCCGACTCGGGAGTGACATGGTATCTGTCTCCTCCCATGTTGAATCAAGTGCGATGACGCTGAAGCTACAGAGCCTGGGCAGGGTAATATGGAGGGTCTGCTGTTGCCCATGCAGCAGACCCCCCCTCTCTTCGCAGCTGAAGGGTCCAAGGGAAAGACGGAGTCAATACAGCTTGGCTTCAGGTGCGCCGCAGGAGTTGCCGGTGTTGACTACAACGTCAAACCGCCTTAGGGACTCCGGCTCCGGATTTTCTGTCGGGGTTTACTCCCTTAGCCTTTCCCCTGAAGAGGTATGCCGCAAGGCAGCGGAGGTTTTTTGGAGTCAGAGTTTTCCTTCTCTGATGTGCCCTGACTGGAAGATCGAACCAGCGACACTTAGCTCGCAGGCCGACGCTCAATCCACTGAGCTAAACCAGCCAGGGCCCAATACTTTTATTACATGTACTATATTAGTGAAGAAACTTATTGACGAAGATGAAAATTGCATTACCATCTTTGTTTTGGAATTTTATATAATTTACTATCTTTATTTTGGAATTTTGTGTAATGGAATTTATGTAATTCCCTTTAATGCTGAAGCACCCCTTTAACACTTTTACTGTCATATAGATGTATATATATATTTTTGTTTGTTTGTTTCCTACAAAGCATCTTATACTTTATGGCATTTTACTTGAACATTAGAACATAGCCACTGCTCCCATAACCCCAAGTCCGTTGTACAATTTTACTAGAGAGAGTGGTTTTTCCACATTAATACTTTTGACTCTATTCATAAAATGAATGTCAACTTTATTTCAAAAACTGTCTTTAAAAGTGAGCTTTTTTTATGGACATGTATGAAACTTTATGGAGGATATGTTACCCATTGATTATTTTTTTTGCATCATTAAAAATTTGCAACGTTATATGGCTCCCAAGCACTTACCTGTAATAAACAGCTCTCACCTTCGAAACCACAAAACAAGTCTGAATTGCTTGAGCATTAGAGCTAATTGCCTGCCTATTTCAAAAGAAGAACCAGAAAAGAGGTGGGTGAGGGGAGGAATCCCAGAAGCTGAGGCTGTGCAGACAAATCCACCTCCAGAGGCTCTGAATTGTGGCTTGGAGGAGCCGGGCAATGTTACGGCCTCAGAACTGCTGTTTGCGATTAAGTTGATGGCAGAGTCTCTCCGTGCTGCTGACACAGAGGCTTTGTTCACATTCAGATTTCTCAAACTGTTGCCAGGGTCAGGCTGAGGTCAGGCACCAGAGTGATGTATAGAGGAACATGTCGGGGAATTTCTCTCGCCCTTAAAACACATACTAGAAAATGAATCGGAGACCCTGCAAAAAACCATCTGATGAGACCTAGATTATACTGTAGTTTTCTTGGAGTACCTTCATAGTTTTCATTTTCTCCTCCTGACACCCCATATTTTATTAATGTGAGTTGTGATAGCCCTTACAATTTTATGTCCCCTCAAGATAAGGACACTGGTATCCCGGTGACACTTCATTTTCCAGCCCTGGGGGAAAGGTTCAGTAAATCTACTCGAAGAAGCCTTGCCTCCTTCCCCAGGATGAGCAGAAAAGTAATTGCTATGGGCTCTCACAGGTAGTGGCCTGCCATTGGATGTCACGTCACATGTGTGGACTTGGCAGAGACATGGCGCCATCCGGTCATGATCTCAGCCTCCCTGCCTCCTAAACCAAGCTAGCCACTGTCCCCACTCATCCTGATCCTGAGTGGGATGAGGGAACCTGGGTTTGATTGATAATTATCACTGCCAGTGAGAGCAGGCTAGTATCCTAAGAAGTGGCCATTCTCTCTTCCTAAAGTACAGTTTCTGCATGTGTTTGCCTGAAAGGGTCACTTCCCCCAAACCCTCAGGTTACCAACACCCTCCACAAGGACCGCCCCCTGCCCTAACGGTTTTTGTCAGCAGCAAAGTGTAAATATAGAACAAACAGATTTGTGTGGTGCCTTTGAGGACTCACAGTGGAAGCAAACTCTTATTTTGAATGTATTAAGTGTCCTGTTTTCTTAGCTTTTGGGAACTGCCTCCGTTGAGCCCAGAACTGTCCCCTGTGCTGTGTCTTGCTCTCACAGTAGCAGAGCGGGCAGGCCAATGAGACACTAAATCGCATTTTGTGTGTGTGCACGCTCAGCTGCTGCATATGACAGTGGATATTTCATTCTGCTGTCAGAACATTATTAATAAAACATGGGGTGTGGAGAGAGCCACTATTCCCCCTTTCAATCACTATAGCATTTGCAATGAAAATTTTATGCAGTGTGTAATTTTCAGTTAATGCTTGACACTTAAAATGTCCATAGCAGTGTTTTGTGTGGTTATTGAAGGGTTAATTGTTTCATGTTCTCTGAATAAAAGCTCTGCTTATCAAAAGCAAATAGACAAGTGTATGCATATGTGTCAATGACCTTTTGCCTTTCCAGGGTTAATTTATATGGTCATTAAACATTTAATGAAACTGAGCAGCCTGGTGCTTCAAATCCCACTTTACCTTCTTCTAATTTATGTAATTCCTACCTGAACAGGAGAATATGATTTTTATTTTTTGTGCGGCTGTGAAAACAGCATGCCATGCTGTGGGGAGTTGCAAGTCTGGTTATCTGGCATTACTCAGATTGCTAAAAATTCATTAAAATGTGACATCAGCACAGTGAGAGACAAATGATCACAGGATGAAAGAGAACAGTGGGCCTTTCACGGATTAGTGCTGCACAGACCCAGCACAGAGGCTAACTGCATAAACAGATTAATCCACCAGCAGTGGCATAGCTAAGATTTACAGAATAATTAAATAGGGTTGAGTTACTATGAGGATTTCCATGTAATCTAGCTGGTGTGAACCCGTGAATGAGGTGTGGGGTGATGTGGTTGTCATAGAAGAAATAGACCTTGTTATGTCCCATGCCTTGTATAGCTCCCCCTATAGAAAAACAAATCCCAATGTAACTTTTGAGATCTTACCCGGACAAATTCCAAAGAATTCCTCTGGGGTCTGGAGACTGAAGGAGGGAGTAACACCTGTCTTATATTTAACCCATTGTTATCACATTATTTCATGGAGATTTTTATTGAATTTGGTTTGTTCTGCCATCTATCCAACTCCAGGGAATAGGGGGTCCATGTGGCTTAGAAACTTCTATTGAAATGACAGGACTGCCTTGCACCCATTTTCCAAGCTTTCCTACCTTCAACTGCACTTGAAATTATGTATTTTATTTTAATTTAGTACAGGCCCATGTTCTCAATGGATATAAAAGAAGTTGATTGAGATAAAAATTTGCATTGGTACCATCAGCACATTCTAATATAGACTTGTCAATAAATTTATGGGTTTTTTTGAGAATGAATGTCTGCAGATGATTCATAAGTGACCAAGTTTTTAAATGGTCATGTAGTTATTTGACTGGTCTGCCTTTCTGAACAGAAGAACCAAGTGAGGAGGCAGAAGGACCCATTAAACCTGCAGCAGTGGCTGAGGAGGATGAGAAAGACACAAATGAGAGAGACCCTAGTGAAGGCAAAACGTCCAGTAAAGACACTGGTAAGATACTGGAATCTTTCACCTTTCCTCCCCAACCCCAACTCCGTGAATGAGCCCTTCGTTTACCCACCCCTGTGCTTATTAAAAGCTTTTATTAATTTTAAACTGTCTAACATTTCCACCACTATTCATTGCATGTGCATTTTGCATGTGACTTCTATCAGTAGCCTCCCATTGAACTATTTTTAATCATAACCATCTGACAGAATAGATGTGGATAAGTTGAAGAATATTACAGGATGACCAGCAAAATTATTTTTTAATCAAATCAGTTTGTGTGCTTGTAAGTTTTTAAGCACTTTTCATTAATCTTAGCTATACATGTGATTCCTCTGATGGCATATTAATTTTTCATAAGCACAGGATTAGATATCACTTGAATTTTTTCATCCAGTCATAGGCACCCCCACTCAACAACATAACCCTAAAAATAAATGTTATTTTTCCTCACTTTTTTTTTTTAACTTAGAGTCAGGAATTCACCCTTTTTATGGACATCTATTTGAGGCATTTCAAACAAAATCCAGTGAAAAAGTTTACAGGTGATTCAGCCTAAGAAAGAGGAAATATCATTGAAAAGGGATTAGGTCCTGGATAATTTTGATCTTCTGGGATAGACAAATCCCATTAATGAAAGCTACGGTCTTTGAAAACAAACTTTCATGAGGATGCCATTCCTGCCTCATCCTGATAATGTTCTTAAAACAGCTCCTTTTCATTTGTTAAGATATGATACTGGTATGTGCCCTTTAAATTGGCTTCATTGAAATCCATTTGCCTCAAAAATGACTCAATATCAGAAAATCTATTAATACTCCACACCATATTAATAGGCTAAAAGAGAGTAAAGTATGTCTATTTCAAGAGATGTCAATAAAAGCACCTGAAAAACTTCACCATTCACGTAAGAAAGTCCACCTTTGTTATCATTATTTGGTGTTCCTATGAAACTATCAGTCAATGAAAGGAAAGAAAGAAAGAAGTATATATTGAAAAGAAAGCAATGACTTGCAGATGAAATTTTATATACCTGGAAAACTCTACGAAATCAATATAAAATTATAACAAATAATAATGAAACTCAGTAATGTGTAAAAAAAAAAAAAAGAAAACAAACTTTCATATCATGACATTTACTTGTGCACAAACAAACCCTAGGCCAGCATCTGGTGTAGACACCTAAGGCTTTTTCTGTATTTGATTTGGCAAATATATGACTTCATCAATGCTTTGTATGTATGAGATGGAAATCTGTGGTTGCAATGAATAAATGTTATATTGGGTACTTTCACTGCACACTATACCTAGTTTTATTATGTTGGACTCATTGAAGCAGAAGAACTGCTGAAACGGGTTCAAGCCTATTAGTTTCAGGTAGTCATCTATTTTTTCCTTGAATTCTAGTGACAGCCTCATATAGAGAAGCTCATTTTCACTATGAAGACATTTGGTTGTGCAAAAAATACCATTTTTACATGCAAGTTCATTTAAACCTGAATTGTCCCTCATCTGTAATTGTCTTTGCATATCTTAGTTTTGCATTCTCTTCAAAAGTATTCAAAGGACTTCCCTGCTTCTACACCACACTGTTCAGTGCTAAATTGCTCTCAGGACTCCAGTGAGAAAACGCCACTTCAATTGGTGTCAAGGATATAGTGGCTACCATATGATTCTAATTTGACTTAAACAAAGAGGATGCGAGGTTGGTATTAAGCCTAAAGCAATGTAAAAAAAAGATGCCATAACTGTATATTAGTATGCTGCTCCTGAGGTTACTGACAAGGAATTTGAAATACATAGCAATCAGTTGAGGTCAAGGGTAGCACCATCTAAACCTCACTTGAAAAGAGTTGGAAATCACAAGGTAGTCAGTTTACTTGCTCTCTAGGATGGATCTCATCAAGGCTAGCTGCTTGACTACTTATTGCTGAAAGGGCAGGGTTCTGCCTGCATTTAGTGGTGTCTTTCTCAGTGATACCAAAGGGGATTGTGGAAGAAACCCCTCTCAGTCTTCTGAAGAATGTGTGAAACACACAGCACATTAGTGTTCAATGCATGCTCATGTAGTACTCAGGTATATGACATTATGCTTAGTTTTAAATATCTAACATCCTGTAAAGGATGGATTCTGGGAATCTCTTGGAAATGGCTCTAATCTTACCTTTGAGGGAAGAGTCTTATCTGGACCACACCGCAGATGCAGGTGCCCTGTCTCCACCAGTAATGTTCACTTCTCTACCTAAATAATGGGCTCATCACTCCCTAATGGCCTGATGAGTTATTGTCCCTAATTGTACTGTCTAGACAGGACTCAAGCATAGGAGAGGATACAGAACATTTCATAATGGTAACTTAAAACAAAATTTTATCCCTACAGAAATGCCTCCCCAGGTATATCTAAAGGGATAAAAATGGACTTTAAAACCAACTAAAAGCAATTACTGAGGTGTAAATATTTAGCCTTGAAACCTCCCAGACTTCAAGACAATTCTTGCTGTTGACAACTAACATGAACCTTTAACAAAGTTTTCAGCTTTTAAATTGAATCATGTTAAGTAAAAAAATTATTACATGGATTTTTTTCCCTTGTAAATATTTCTAAAGATTGAATAACCACTTACATATATATTGTTTTTTTCTTAATGTTAGTTATAAATGTCAAAAAAATGAGAAAACTTATTAATTAATCATTGTCTTAATGTGTTAGATGAGAAACAGTGTGACCCCACTTTAACAGAATTTTTAAACAGGAAGGATGTTAGAAAGACTGTGTTTGTGTAAGCTGTTATGCAGAGTTGCAGACATTAATCTCTAGGACTGGAGCTTTCAAAATGAGACTTGGCAATATACAAGTTATATTTGTTGAATATTCATTCATAATAGAAAAGCTTCCTAATGCCTCATTTATATTGTCATTTCAATCTAGTGCCACTTTAGATTAATTATAATCCAAATTACAGCTCTGTGAAGTACAAGAATTGTATAGAATTTATCCAGATTAATACATTTGCATTGAAAATGTAATATGTATCTGCCATGGCTAAGAAGACTACTTTTTAATGAGGGAGTAAACATAAGGAAAGATGGAAATTAACCTTCATTATTGCAATTAAAATTATCCTTTCGTTCCAGCCTCATTAGATAGAATACTGTACTGGTAGTTATAATTTAGGATTATTTGGCATTGAATAACATCTTCTGTTGTATTCAAGTGATATAGTATTCAAATGTTATCCAATACATTAATTCACAATAATATTCAAATGATACCTCAGTATTTTGTTTTGTTGTTTTTTCAAGATTTGCTTTCAGTATATATGTGTTATTGGATTTTCCTCACTTGTTATGAGTATAAACTATTTCACAACCTTCTGTATTTTAGTGATTGAAAATTATTAAGTAGGCAGCATCTGAATTGAAATGAATTATGTCATTTTTATATCACAATCTCTTGCAAGTTAAATAACTTCATAATTGACAAATAATCATTGGCTCATCTATTTGGCAGTATTTATTTGTAATTAGACTTCATTTTTTTTTAGTTTAAATGTGTTAAAGAACATTGTGTTTTGAGAGTTTTGTAATGTCCTTAATAACACAAAATGAATTATGATATTACTTCAGAATTTTGTCCAGGGTATCAAACGGGGTTTATTTAAAATAAAGTTACAGATATAAAATATCAGTAATCATAAAACTTAATTTTGTTCTAAAATTGAGTGGCCCTTATTTAATATAAAATATTTCTAGAATAAGACAATTTAGAAAAAGACCTTGAAGTTGAGTCCTTGTAATTTACCAAGAAGGCCATAGAACCTGAGAGTGCACCCCTTTGAAAAGTAGAAAAGGCACATTTGCATAAAATTTGATTTCCATCATTTTGCCTTATCCTCAAGAGTCTGTTTTTGTCATGTGTTATTACAACTCAGCATTCTCTGCTTCCTCTTATCAATGGCATGCATTTCCAGCTGCCTAGCTACAGCTAGGGGGCTCTAGCCTTTATTTCTAACTTCTTTATGTAAAATAAAATAATTTTTACATAGCTCCTAGTTTGCATTAAGATCATCATTTAACTAACTAAGTTAATTAGGCAAAAAATATTGAAGTTGACACATATATTGGGTGGAATACTATAGCCAACAGTTATTGCAATGGCTATGAAATGACCCTAAAACTTAACTCATTCTTTTTTTTTTTTTTTTGGATGCAGCATGAATGTCACTAAATTCAGGAGCAACTACATTGTTAATAAATATTAATAAGCATACAAATAACATAGATTAAGTATACCAAATATGTACACTAATGTATAGTTTTAGTAAAATGTCTCACAGCTTGAAATAAATAAGTTTTTTGATCATGTATAATACCAATATTAGAATATATATATACTTATGATAGTAAGTCCATAGCTACACATTTAATAGATTTTAAAGTTTTTGGAAGGTTTATTCTATCTCTGATGTCCCATAGAGCCTGCAAGCAACAAGAGTCATGGAAATTCTCTTTAACTAGTGTGTGACAGTCTTTGATAGCATAGTGAACTGGGCAAGCTCATAATGATTCTACCATTTACACAAAATAATGATAAGGGAATATGACAGTATTACTTGCTCAAAGGAGCATATTCTTACTCATTAATGGGGAACTTAAAAAAATTCTTCCAGTCTTAAAGGAGAAAGCGATTGATAGATATTTCCTCGTGTAAATGACAATCATTTTATACAACTTGATATGACACCTTAAGCAATAAATTTTATTTGAAAACACTGTTTATCATATTATTTTCTTGAATGTTTATTTTTAACACTTTATTTTTTTAATGTATTTTATTGATTATATTGTTACAATAGTTCCAATTTTATCTCCTTTACTCCCCTCCACCCAGCATCTCCCTCCCCCAGCAATACCCCCCCAGGTACATACCCCTGGTTCGTAAAAAATAACTCTCCCTCCCTCCCTCTCAGATATTAAGACCCTTTGTAATCTTGTAAAGGACAATGGGTGAAGGTCTCAAGCTCCTCTAGCTGCTTCAAGCTGGACATGGTCGTCGTCCTACCTACCCTTGGGTCCAGAAATCCCTAATAATAGTGGGAGTGTGGAGGGGAGGGTGGCCTTCCCACATGGGGAAGGATCGTGCAGACTCCAGGTCAGTTGGCTGTCTCCGGTCAACGGCATGCTTGGTTTAACAGGCTGGCATCCTTGTTGTGTTCTGGGGGCAACAGATTTGGTGAAAAGGGTTAAAAGACATCATTCAATCCATAACTACTAGATGACAAAGGGCAGGGATTAATTTTTCAATGTTCCATATTAGGAGAAAGAAAAGAAAAAAAGGGCTTCTTTGGAGGAAGGTGTGCTAGGCACATCTCACCTGTCCAAAACCCTTTTGCCCATTATACTTAGTTTGGGCTGAGGGAAATAGTTTAGGTTTCCCCCCTCTCAAACCTCTGGGTCCTTTCTGTCCAAGCCATTGGGATAGAAAAGAGAAACCCATTTTAAAGTGAAGCCCACAGACCACCCCATTCTTCACCAACCCAGCCATTTAGTTCAGCCAAACCGTTGAGTCTCAGGAGGCAGCGCTGCAGAGAGGATTAAGCGAGGCTTATGCATACAGACAATCACTCAGGTAATGCGATCATAGGCTTATGTCCTTTGAAAACAGAAAACACATGTTAATTTCTCTAACATAACCTACAAACAAGTCTCTAAATCTGTAAGACTGTCTTATTGGGAAGACATCCAGTTGCAAGGCACTTGACATTTTACTTGCCTGCAACTTGAATATCTTCGATGATATCACAGACATGGTTTAATTTTCAAGTGAAACCATATTTTAAATGAGAAGAAACTTTTAAGATGGTTAGTTGCCCTATTTTATAGTCTACTACTGATCATTGTGATTTTCCTTGAATAATGATTTTTCTCCCTAAGATTACCCTCCTTTTCTTTAAAGAGACTACATTAAGTCCATTTTTAATTTATCCTGTTCATTTGCATAAACATAATAAGAGCAGCAAATGATCACTTATGATCTTTAGTTCTGCTTTGTTGGAACTTACCCAAGGAATATTTGGGGTGACCCTCAGTCTGTTCTTCAGGGCACAGAAGCTGAGCCACATATCTGGCATTCATCCTTGCCTGTATACACCTGTCCTTTCCAAGTCTTTCTGGCTTTTCATTGTGCCTCAAGGTCCCTTCTAGCCATCGTTCAGGAAAACAACCTTTGTTCCTTCCCTGGAAAGATTGCTGTGGACCGCACAACCAACCATGGTACCAGGCCTTTTACCTCGTGGGCTTTTATTACCTTTGAAAGTCATTCCCAGTTCCTCAGGGCTTTTTGGTAACAACCTGAGCCCAAGTATATTTCCTTTAGGCTTGACATTTCAGGCAAAGACTTGGTCAAAAAAAAAAAAAAGAAACAAAAAGGGACCTCTATTAACAACTGGTCTTATTAGTTCTATGCAAAGAAACTTATGTCATTACTTGTTTAGAATGCCAAACTCTAGAGGGATAAGGGAGAAAAATAGACAACATGAAGGAAAATCTTTGTCCTAATATTCACTGAACTGACATTTCCATTTTTCATATTTTCATTTTTCCCCCACTAAAAAAATTTTTTTGTTTGTTTTCCCATTACGGTTGTCTCACTTATTTCCCCCTCTTGCTTCCCTGCACCCTGCCCCTCCCTTCCCCCACATTCAGTCCCTACTCAGTTGCCCATGTCCGTGGGTCATTTATACATGTTTTTTGACTTGACTCTTCCCCTTCTTACCCCCTTCTCTCCCTCCCACCTCCCCCATTGTTACTGTTAGTCTACTTCTTGTTTACATACCTCTGTTTCCATTTTGCTCATTTGCTTGTGTTGTTCATTAGTTTCCTGTAATAGGTGACAGCATAAGGTATTTTTCTTTTGTTGTCTGGCTTATTTCGCTAAGCATAATTTTCGCTAGTTCCATCCATGTTGTTGCAAATGGTACAAGTTCCTCCTTTCTTTCTGCTACATAGAACTCCATTGTGTAAATGTACCGCAGTTTTTTGGTCCACTCATCTACAGATGGCCATTTAGGTTGTTTCCAGCACTTGGCTATTGTAAATAGTTCTGCTGTGAACATTGGAGTGCATATGTTCTTTGAATTGGTGTTTCAGGACTTTTCGAATATAATCCTAGCAATGGAATTGCTGGTTCAAAAGGCAGTTCCATTTTTAGTTTTTTGAGGAAATTCCAAACTGTTTTCCATAGTGGCCGCACCAGTCTGTATTCCCAACAGCAATGCACCAGGGTTCCCATTTCTCTGCATCCTATCCAGCACAAGTTGTTTGTTGATTTGTTGATGATGGCCATTCTGACTGGTGTGAGGTGGTATCTCATTGTGGTTTTTATTTGCATCTCTCTGATGGCTAGTGATGTTGAGCATACTTTCATATGTCTATGGGCCCTCTGTATGTCTTCTTTGGAGAAGTGTTTGTTCAGGTCCTTTGCCCATTTCTTAATTGGGTTGTCTGTCTTCTTGGTGTTGAGTCGTATGAGTTCTTTATATATTTTGGAGATCAATCCCTTGTCTGAGATGTCATTGGCGAATATATTTTCCCATATGGTTGGTTTCCTTTTCATCTTGCTGATGTTTTCTTTAGCTGAGCAGAAACTTTTTAGTTTGATGTAGTCCCACTTGTTTATTCTTTCCTTTATTTTCCTTGCCTTAGGAGATATATCAGTGAAAATGTTGCTACGTGGGATATCTGAAATTTTCCTGCCTATTTTTTCCTCTAGGGCTTTTATGGTATCACGGCTTACATTTAAGTCTTTGATCCATTTTGAGTTTATTCTGGTGTATGGTGTAAGTTGGTAGTCTAGTTTCATTTTTTTGCATGTCCCTGTCCAGTTCTCCCAACACCAATTGTTGAAGAGGCTCTTTTCACTCCATTTGATATTCTTTCCCCCTTTGTCAAATATTAGTTGACCATATGAACCTGGGTTTATTTCTGGGCTCTCTATTCTGTTCCATTGATCTATAGGTCTGTTTCTATGCCAGTACCAGACTGTTTTGATTACCGTGGCCTTGTAGTATAGTTTGATATCAGGTATTGTGATTCCTCCTACTGTGTTCTTCCTCAAAATTGCTGTGGCTATTCGGGCTCTTTTTTGGTTCCATATAAATTTTCGAAGTATTTATTCTAGGTCTGTGAAATATGTTGCTGGTATTTTAATAGGGATTGCATTGAATCTATAAATTGCTTTGGGTAGTATGGACATTTTAATGATGTTGATTCTTCCCATCCATGAGCATGGTATATGCTTCCATTTATTTGTATCTTCTTTAATTTCTTTCTTCAGTGTTATGTAGTTTTCTGAGTACAGGTCTTTTACCTCCTTGGTTAAGTTTAATCCTAGGTATTTTATTTTTCTTGTTGCTTTGGTAAATGGAATTTTTCTTTCAGTTTCTATCTCTGAGTTTTTATTGTTGGTATATAAAAATGCCTTCGATTTCTTGATATTGACTTTGTATCCTGCTATTTTGCCGAATTCACTTATTAAGTTAAGTAGTTTCTTTGTGGAGTCTATAGGGTTTTCTATGTACACTATCATGTCATCTGCAAATAATGACAGTTTTACTTCCTCTTTCCCAATTTGGATGCCTTTTATTTCTCTTTCTTGTCTGATTGCTGTGGCTAGAACTTCCAAGACTATGTTGAATAGGAGTGGAGAGAGCGGACATCCTTGTCTTGTTCCTGATCTCAGGGGGAACGCTCTCAGTTTTTTCCCATTGAGTATGATGTTGGCTTCAGGTTTCTCATATATGGCCTTTATTATGTTGAGGTATGCTCCCTCTATTCCCATTTTTCTGAGAGTTTTTATCATAAATGGGTGTTGTACTTTATCAAATGCTTTTTCTGCATCTATTGATATGATCATGTGGTTTTTGTCTTTCATTTTGTTTATGTGTTGTATTACGTTTATTGATTTGCGAATATTAACCCATCCTTGCATTCCTGGGATGAATCCTACTTGATCGTGGTGTGTGATCTTTCTAATGTATTGCTGGATCTGGTTTGCCAATATTTTGTTGAGGATTTTAGCATCTACGTTCATCAGCGATATTGGCCTGTAGTTTTCTTTCTTTGTTGTGTCTTGACCTGGTTTTGGAATTAGGGTTATACTGGCTTCATAGAACGAGTTTGGGAGTCTTCCCTCTTCTTGTATCTTTTGGAATAGTCTGAGGAGGATAGCAGTTAGTTCTTTCCTAAATGTTTTGTAGAATTCACTTGTGAAGCCATCCGGTCCTGGGCTTTTGTGTGCCAGGAGTTTTTTTATTACTTCTTCAATTTCACTAGCTGTTATTGGTTTATTCAGACTTTCTGCTTCTTCTTGATTCAGTTTGGGAAGACTATAGGTTTCCAGGAATTTGTCCATTTCCTCTAGGTTGTCAAATTTCTTGCCATACAGTTGTTTGTAATAATTTCTTACATTCCTTTGTATTTCTGTGGTATCAGTTGTGATTTCTCCTCTTTCGTTTCTGATTTTATTTATTTGGGTTCTCTTTCTTTTTTTCTTGATGAGCCTGGTTAAAAGCTTGTCAATTTTGTTTATCTTTTCAAAGAACCAGCTCCTAATTTGTTGATCTTTTGAATTGTTAGTTTAGTTTCTATGTCATTTAATTGTGCTCTGATCTTGATGATTTCCTTCCTTCTACTTGATCTGGGTTTTGCTTGTTGTTCTTCCTCTAGTTCTTGTAGCCGTAGGGTTAAATTTTTTATTAGAGATTCTTCTAGCTTTTCTAGGTAGCCATGTATTGCTATGAACTTTCCTCTCAGGACTGCTTTCACTGTATACCATAGGTTTTGGGTTGTTGTGTGTTCAGTATCATTAGTTTCCAGAAACTTTTTTATTTCTTCCTTGATGTCATTGTTAACCCATTCATTATGTAATAGCATGTTATTCATTCTTCATGAGTTTGAATGTTTTTGAGTTTTTTCCTTGAGGTTGATTTCCAATTTTAAGGCATTGTGATCTGAGAAGATGCTTGATATCATTTTAATTTTCTTGAATTTATTGAGACTTGTTTTGTGTCCTACCATGTGGTTTATCTTTGAAAATGTTCCATGTGCACTTGAGAAGAATATATATTTTGCTTCTTTGGAGTGAAAACTTCTATATATATCGACTAAGTCCATTTGATCTAGAGTGTTGTTCAGTGCCTCAATATCTTTGGTGTTTATTTGCTTCGGAGATCTGTCCATTGTTGACAATGGAGTGTTAAAGTCCCCTACGATGAGTGTGTTGCTGTCTATATCTTTCTTGGAGTCTTTCAAAATTTTCCTTATATATTTGGGTGCTCCTAAGTTGGGTGCATATATATTCATAAGGGTTATATCTTCTTGATGAATTTTTCCCTTAAGTATTATGAAATGCCCTTCTTTGTCTCTTTTTATGGACTTTGCTGTGAAATCTGTTTTGTCTGATATAAGTATTGCTACCCTGGCTTTTTTTTCATGTCCATTTGCTTGAAATACCTTTTTCCATCCCTTCACTTTCAGTCTGTGTAGATCTTTTGTTCTAAGATGGGTCTCTTGTAGACAGCATATATGTGGGTCATTCTTTCTAATCCATTCAGCTACCCTATGTCTTTTAATTGGAGCGTTTAATCCATTTACATTTAAGGTTATTACCGATAAGTACTTATTCATTGTGATTTTTCCCCTTTGTACTGGTGTTCTTCTCTGTCTCTCTCTGTTTCTTTATCTTCTTAAAGCAGACCCTTTAGCATCTCTTGCAATGCTGGTTTAGTGGAGATGTATTCTTTTAACCTTCTTTTGTCTTGGAAGCTCCTTATTTCACCCTCCATTTTGAATGAGAGCTTTGCTGGGTATAGTATTCTAGGTTGTAGGCCTTTGTTTTTCATTGCTTGGAATATTTTTTGCCATTCCCTTCTGGCTTGTAGTGTTTCTGCTGAGAAATCTGATGATAGCCTTATTGGAGCTCCCTTGCATGTTATTAGTTGTTTCTCTCTTGCTGCTTTTAGGATTCTCTCTTTGTCTTTGAACGTTGCCATTTTCATTATGATGTGTCTTGAGGTGGGCCTGTTAAGGTTCATCTTCATTGGGACCCTCTGTGCTCCCTGAACTTGCGTGACTCTTTCTCTCCTCATGTGAGGGAAGTTTTCTGTCATTCGTTTTTCAAAGAGGTTTTCTATCTCTTGCTCTTCTTCTTCTACTTCTGGAATTCCTATGATACGGATATTATTACGTTTCATGTTGTCCTGCAGCTGTCTTAGGACCTCTTCAGTCCTTTTCAGTCTTTTTTCATTTTGTTGCATTGTCTGGGAGTTTTTGTGTACGTTGTCCTCCAGCTCTCTGATCCGATCTTCTGCTTCCTCTAGCCTGCTTTTAATTCCTTCTACTGTGTTCTTCAATTCAGAGGTCATATTCTTCATTTCCTCCTGGCTCTTATTAATAGCTTCTATGTCCTTTTTCATGCTTGTGTAATTCTCTGTGAGTTCCTTGTAGTTTTTCTGTAGTTACTTGTAGTTTCCCTGGAGTTCTTTGTAGTTTCTGCTGAGCTCATTCAGCTTCTCCATAATCCATGTTTTGAATTCCGTATGTGATATTTTGCTCCCCTCTATTTCATTTAGCACTCTCTCTGGGGATTCTACCTTTCCTTTTGATGGGGGGTTGTTTCTCTGTCTCCCCATTTTTGTGATTCCTATTGTTTGTTGGTGCTTCTTAGAATGATCTGCACTTCCTGGATCTGCCTTTGGTAGCATCAGATCATGTACTAGACTGGCCCTAGGCAGCCTATTGGAGACTTCCAGTGATCTACTGCCTTTGTCTGTCTTCTTTAGTTGTTAACCTACTCAATCTGTGATTAGCCGTCAGGCTTAAGGACCGTGGTTGTGGCAGCTTAATTTCTGTAGGCAGGGCTTTTATTTCCCCTTAATCTGACGCCACTTGGAGGGGAATGGTCTGTCTGCTGTACTGGGGCTGAGTCAGCACTGGCTGGTCCTGGGAGGAGGTTAGTGTAGCTTCCACTTACTCCTCCGCCATCTTGGATCTCCGTCTGTGTTGTCCTTGGTGTTATTTGTTTAATCTATCTGGTTGTATTTCAGCTACTCTTTGGTGGATCTTTTTCTCTGGTTAGTTGATTGAGAGTTACTCTGCCCACCTTGTCTTGAGATCTTTTGTGGAGTTGCTGCTAAAACATAATCACGCAACCCAGGCAAGAAACCCACACCCTCCAATATCTCCCCAACTACGATCTCACTATAGGTTGCAAATGAGCCCGTATTAATATACTCGTGGAGATATTAGAACTCTTATTTCGTAGGGGAAACAGATAGGAGTTGTTTTAAATGAAGGAAGGGTAATTTTTGAGCGGGAAGTTGATAGAGTAATAATATTGGCAATTGGGATCAAGGTTATGTAAGACAGCAATTAACATTTACACTGTATGTTTGAAAAGGAGGAGAAGATTACACTGTGTAGTGAGAATGTAGAAGTGTATAGTATTAGGATTATATAATCGGTATATGCTATATGTTTAGCGTGGAAGGGAGGATAGACACAAGAGACATCAAGGCAGACAGGCAGCCAGAAATTGAAGCAGAGAGCTGAGGTTGTTAGAAGGTAGGAAACTGGTGGAGAAAGAATTTTTCAAGAATAAAAATACAGAGTAGAAAATAGCAAGACAGGAAGGGAGAGAGGAAAGAGAGGGAGAAAGTAGAGAAGAGAAGGGTAGGAGAGAGAACGAAAGAAGAAGGGGAGGGAGAAGAGGGGGGACCAGATTAGAATTAAAACATATATATATATTATAAAAAATATTGGGAGATTAAAACATGATATAAAATAGCAAGATAGAGAGAAAGAGAGAATATAGAGAGAGGAATAGGAGATGGGAAAGCAAGAGGATGGGGGAGGGAAAGAACACAGAGGAGGGAAGGAAATCAGGAGGAAGAGGAGATATTAGGGAGGGAAAGATTGAAATTGAAGAGTTGACAAAAGATAGGATGAAGGAGAGAAATACAAGAGGGAAAGAAAGAAGTGAGGGGATGGGGTGGAAAGAGAGAAGGGGTAAGAATGGGAGGGTGAAGGGAGAGGGGGATAGATTAGAATTATATTTTGAATATTAAAAGATTAGAATATAAAGTGGAATAGGGAGAGAGAAAGAAAGAGAGAGAATATGTATAGGGAGAGAAGGAAAATAAGGGCAAGGGATGAAAGAAAAACGAATGTAGACTGAAGGGGGACAAAATAAAGAAAGAAATTTAATAAAATTGAAGGTGCTTAGTGCAGAGAAAGGAGAGAGAGAGAAAGGGAGAGAACTTAAAATTTAAAAATTAACTGAGAATAGGATGCAGGGGAGACATGCTAAGGGGAGAGAAGGGAGGGAAGAGGAGGGGAGAAAAGGGGAGAGAATAAGAAAGGATGGTAGGGGCCATTAGAGAGAGAGCGAGAGATAAAAGAATGAGAGGATTTTAACTTAATTCAACCTTTAGGCACAGTCTCTGGGTATTTTTGTTTTATTTGTTTTTTTGTTTTTCCTTCCTTCCTTCCTGAGTCCGCTCCTATTCACAATTCCATGAGTTTCAAATCTTTTCTGGTTGGTTATCTGGCTGTGGGAGGGTTCTGCTTGATTCTGGGATTGCTAGTCTTTTTTTTGTGGGCCTACCGCTGCTATGCTGTGAGCTGCTTTTAGGTGTCCCCTCCTGAGGCACCCTCAGCCCTCCTCAGGCTTGTCCAGCTACTCCTTCCCTGTGTTGGTCCAGCCTGTGCCTGCCAGCAATCCCCGCCCTGCCTCCAGTCGTGTCTCTATTCCCAGGCTACAGCTTCTGCTCTCTTCCCTGTCTATATGCTTGCGCACCCTACCTCTCTCCCTGTCTGAAGATTGTCCCTTTGTTCTGTAGGACTCTGGCACAGTCAATCAAAGTGCCGGGTCCAGTGGCCCTTTCCTGCCCAGGGCCTCTCCCCTAGTCTGGAGCTCTGCAGTGGCTTTCCCACGTGGGCTCTTCTCCTTGCCCCCAAACTGTCTCTATTCCGAGCTACAGCTTCTGCTGGCTTCCCTGTCTATAGGCCTGTGTGTTCTATCTCCCTCCCCGCCCCAGCACCGTCCCTTTGTTCTGCAGAATTCTAGTGTGGTTGGTCAGTGCAGTGCTCTCCTACCCAGGAGTTCTCCCCCAGTCTGGAGCTCCGCAGCAGCCTTTCCCTGCGGGCACTTCTCCCTGCCCTAAAACCATCTCCACTCCAGAACCACCACCTCAGCTCTCTTCCCTACTTACACACCCTGCACATCCTATTTCTCTCCTAGCTCCAAACCCACCTTTTGTTCTGTGGGGTTCTAGCGCGATTGCTCAGTTCTCCCGGGGTCCAGGGTTCCACAGCAGCTTTTCTCTGCGGCAGGTCTCCTTGCTCCAAACCTGTCCCTTTGTTCTGTAGGGCCCTAGCTCTAGTGCTGTGCGCGCCTGGAGTGCCAAGCTTTGGGTCGGGGGTTGCAGCTGAGGAGGTTTCCCTCTAGACTCAGATCACACAGTTTCTCCCAGTCCTGGTTGTTCACTGTTCTCTCCCTCCTCTGGCTTTTTCGGTCAAATCCTCTCCCTAACTCCCTACAAGAATTCACTTATCAGTTTGCCCCTAGCAGGGGGAGCCTCCAAGGAGCTCTAGGCTAGTGAGCTCTCCGGCTTGTTACTGCAGACGCACCGAGTCTCGGGATGACTCAGTCTGCAGTGTGTGGTAAACCCCTCCAACCCCCTCCACGCTGCTTCCACGCTCTCCTCCCTGTTCACGCTATTGGAGATCCACACTCACTCAGTCGCTCCTCTCCACATTCGTTCCTGGAGTCTCTCCTTAACAGGAGCGAGCTGAGAACACTGTCCCTACTCTGTGGCCATCTTCCCCTCCCTCCTTTAACACTTTAAATACAACAGTGCAGAGTATATTCTTCTTTGAGAAAGAAAGACTTTTTTTTTATGCCAGTATTAATTATGGAATAATAGTTCCTGTTTCTGACATATCTTTGGATATCAAATGCTTGGATTATGTTTAATCAATGTGACTAAATTCTTCGGTCTATATTTCAAAGTTAAGTTCATTCAAATACAAATGTGATCAATTCTTTTTTCAGGTATTTCGAAGGAATCTAAATTTCTCCAAGTTATCTGTAGGTATAGGGTCAATGTGCCAATTCAAATAAAATATGTTTGTAAATCTAGAATTCTGTGTAATTATTTGAAAACACAACAGTAATTATGTACCTACCATTATTATCATTATGTCATTGAAATTGTATTTTAATTTTGTTGTCTGTGGAGTCACACTTACTTTTAAATTTCAGAATTCAAAATTTCTGAAATTGTTTATATGGCTTAAACATGCATCTTTATCCAGGATAGAGAAAGGAATGGGTTTTTTGGTTTATCTTTACTTTGTTTCTATAACATCCCTGACCTTATTTTTAAATTAAAACTGGGCTATTTTGCAATAAGGTGAAATTTGTTCATTTATATTAACCATGTGTGGATTGAAAAAAGTCAAATTAAGATAAATCTTCATGCACAGCATACAATCAGATTATGCCTAGAATCTATATATTCACACACAGTCTGATAGCAATCAATGGTTTAGCTTCATTGCATTTCAACATGTATTTGCACCCAGTTGTCCAGTGATAGTATCCTCACCCTGAAAATAATTTAGTTGCAAATTGACTGGAAGATGGTGAAAATTGAAAGTTAAAATTAGAAATACTCATAATAAACAGCAGAAAAAAGGTCAGATGATGCCGTGCTATGATGAGATTGGAATGGCTGGTAAATGAGGTTTTGTGTTTGTCATGAGATGTATGTGACATGCCTACCCAATGTCGCTGTAATACTCAGCCTTGCAGAGGAGATTATCAGGAAAAATTGGTGCTGGAAAGAATTTTCTGTTAGGCTGGAAATTAGAATCTCACTCTTCTTTGATGTGTATGAGGCTCCTACACATGACATTGTTCATCTAGGTAAAATTTTAAACTCCCTTTAACACTGACTATTTCGATTTACCTCATAAAACAGTTGCCTTCTTGAGATTTGGGCCATAATGGTATGAGTGCAGCCAAACATCTAAAGCAAAGAATAAATCACAAAAACAGCAGAAGACCTGTATAGTTAATTTTTGTAAAACTTCTAATTTTGTTTCTGAATTATAATCTCTCTTCTCAAATTCTGAAATATTTTCAGTATTCAAGAATTTTTAAAAAGAGATAAGTAATTAAATGTTAGTAAAAATAATTATTTTCTAAGTTAGTATTTGTGAATGGGAGTAGATTTGCTTTCATGGGATAAAGGCAGCCTAAGACACCAGAGAGCATGTGTTATTGATGAGTCATTCAAGGTCACCTTGGGTTATCTAAACACAAGTCAGGAGTACATTTTAAATTGTATTTATAAAGTCCACTTAGTCAGCGGACACAAAGAAGTATGCCTTTTGCTTTTTAAGATTAGCATCACTTAAAAGTGTTTGTCCGGTTCCTTTTGTGTCTCAATGGCTTTAGAGTCAACACTATATGAAAAACATAGTATCTTTCAAGTTTGACATTATTCGTTTTTGAAATTGACATGTTCTACTTTTTT
Source organism: Furipterus horrens (assembly GCF_987537825.1). Taxonomy (NCBI): domain Eukaryota; kingdom Metazoa; phylum Chordata; class Mammalia; order Chiroptera; family Furipteridae; genus Furipterus; species Furipterus horrens. The sequence goes on from NW_028327177.1 coordinate 61,682,142, forward strand.
GGGGGGGCGGATCAGGAATAATCACACCAGAAAAGGAGCTAAAAGTTAGCATGGCAGGTGTGACCCAGCCACTCCTGCTAACAAAAGAAGAAGACGTCGCAACAAAAAGATCAAAAGCTACAGAGGACAATACATTCTGTCATGAACAGGTAACTATGTTTTTCCCCCATTGCTATATAAACCTGTTTCTATTAATTTTTTCATTATTTCTCTGGTTAGTTTAAGAGCCTCAAACAATTCCATCCTTTTGAAATATAGACCTTGTTATTGGCAATGAATTAACCCTCGGTATTACTTCTGATTCTCAAAAGTCATCAGAATAATGTTAACATTTGACCTGTTTATTCAATATTTTCCAGTTCTATCAGTGTCCCTATTGTAACTATAATAGTAGGGACCAAAGTCGTATCCAGATGCATGTCCTATCACAGCACTCGGTACAGCCGGTCATCTGCTGTCCCCTCTGCCAGGACGTCCTCAGCAACAAGATGCACCTCCAGCTGCACCTGACTCATTTGCACAGTGTGTCTCCAGACTGTGTGGAGAAGCTGCTTATGACAGTAAGGAGCAAATGTTGATGCATATGTAACATACTCTCTGGAAAAGTAGCAACACAAAATCTGCAATTATTGGTCGATACAAATTTATTTCTTCTTTGCAACTTAAAGCTGTCTCATGGACTATATTATGGAAATCACAGTCAATGGCTCATGTTGTCCTTTTTGCTTAGGAAAATAAACAAATATGATATAGGCATAGATTATTCAATAACTTATTTTACAGTCCTAACAAATGAGTCATGTGGACACATTGACTTTCAAACTTTCTTGAGTATCAGTATAAAGAAAGAGACCTACAAGACCATTTTTTAAAAAGAGAAAAGAGTACAGCATTGCAATGGCATTGATCTGAAACTTGAAGGGATAGTAGTGGCCTGTAAGAGCCACGAAATGTCTCTGGTTTGGTTGGAAAACTCTAAGTGCGATGCTACTGGCTAAATGGCAGATATGGCAGAGTCTGATTTCTGGGGTACATTTGACATGAAACCCTTGGGTTTTCACAGGTGCCTGTCCCTGATGTGATGATGCCAAACAGTTTGCTACTGCCAACAGCCACCTCTGAGAAAGTGGAGCAGGACACACCTGCATCCATCACAACTGAGAGGTCTGGGAAATATTCAGGTATGCCAAACTGTGACCAAGGTCTGCAGGAAACAAACATCAGAGTTCGCATTTGTGGTAGTGCTCCAAGATGATTACTATCAAAGAGTTAAAACAAAAGCACAGAGGAAAAATATTCCAAGAGACTTAGTTTTCAATGCATACTTAGTATCTGGTTATGTGTCACTGTTCTTGGGGGACCCAGGTATCTATGACAAGAGTATTCTGCATGTTCTAATTCCTGAACACTGAGGCATGGCCTTTGGTGTCACACTGATTATAGCATACTATAATTAGCATTGACTTCTTTTCTTCCATATCCTGAAATTCCTTGATGTCAGGAGTGATTTGTTATTCACCTTTGTATCTGCAGTGCCTAGCACAGTGCTTGCAACATAGTAGTTGCTCAGTAACTGTTTCTCCAACGAATCAATTAAGCAGAAATCTTTAGAAGCTCTACTTACAATATTTATTGGCATGTAACCCTTCTTCCTGTAAGTGATGTGTTTGTGCTTTGTCCTGCACAGGTGAAAGTCCAGTGGATGACAAAAGTATGGCAGGTCTTGATGATTCAAAGGCTAGTGTGGAAATAAAAAGTGAGGAGCAGAAACCAAGTAAAGAACCCACAGAAGTGTCCGAATGGAACAAAAGTGGCAGTAAGGATGTAAAAATCCCTGACACCCTGCAAGATCAATTAAGTGAACAGCAGAAGAGGCAATCCCTGTCTGTTTCAGACCGCCACGTGTATAAGTACCGCTGTAACCACTGCAACTTGGCTTTTAAGACGATGCAGAAGCTTCAGATACATTCCCAGTATCATGTGATTCGGGCCGCGACAATGTGTAATCTTTGCCAGCGTAGTTTCCGTACATTCCAGGCTTTAAAAAAACACTTAGAAGCTGTCCACCCTGAACTGAGTGAAGCTGAACTCCAACAGCTATATGCCTCCTTGCCTGTGAATGGTGAACTCTGGGCCGAGAGTGAAATGATGGCCCAGGACGAGCATGTCCTAGAGCAGGAAATGGAGAGAGAGTACGAGGTGGACCATGAGGGCAAAGCAAGTCCTGTAGGAAGTGACAGTAGCTCTATTCCTGATGACACAGGCTCTGAACCAAAGCGGACCTTACCCTTTAGAAAAGGGCCAAATTTTACAATGGAAAAATTCCTTGATCCATCACGCCCATATAAATGCACAGTGTGTAAAGAGTCATTCACCCAAAAGAACATTCTCTTGGTCCATTATAATTCAGTTTCTCATCTGCATAAGTTGAAAAAGGTGTTGCAGGAAGCCTCTAGTCCTGTCCCTCAAGAAACCAACAGTGGCACAGATAACAAACCCTACAAGTGCAGCATCTGCAATGTTGCATACAGCCAAAGCTCAACTTTGGAAATCCACATGCGATCTGTGCTTCACCAGACGAAGGCCAGGGCTGCCAAGCTCGAGCCAAGTGGTCATGTGGCCGGGGGGCATGGCATTGCCGCAAACGTTAGCAGTCCTGGCCAAGCGGTGTTAGAGTCCATGAGTTTAGCAGCAGTAAGCAGCAAAGATACCCACTTAGATGCCAAAGAATTAAACAAAAAGCAAACTCCGGAATTAATCTCTGCCCAACAGCCTACACATCACCCACCGCAGTCACCAGCACAAATTCAGATGCAACTCCAGCATGATTTACAACAGCAAGCTGCATTCTTTCAGCCTCAGTTTCTAAACTCAGCCTTTTTGCCTCATTTTCCTATGACCCCAGAAGCTCTGCTTCAGTTTCAGCAGCCTCAGTTTCTCTTTCCCTTCTACATTCCTGGGACTGAGTTCAGCCTGGGGCCAGAATTGGGCTTGCCAGGCTCTGCTGCATTTGGTATGCCTGGCATGACAGGCATGGCTGGATCCTTGCTTGAAGACTTGAAGCAGCAGATTCAGACCCAACATCACATTGGCCAAACTCAACTGCAAATCCTACAGCAACAAGCACAACAGTACCAGGCCACGCAGCCCCCACTGCCATCTCAAAAAACGCCCCAGCAGCAGCAACAGCAGCAGCAGGTGAGCAAGCTATTGAAACAAGACCAAGCCAACCTGGCCAGTGCTGAATGCCCAGCCATGAAGGATGTGCCATCTTGCAAGGAGGCAGAAGAGAGTGCAGAAAAGCAAGAAAAAGCAAAGCAAGAATTTACAAGTGAAGGTGAAGGACTCAAAGAAGGCAAAGACTCAAAGAAGCCCAAATCCTTGGAATCATCCATTCCACCACCCCGAATAGCTTCTGGGGCCAGAGGAAATGCAGCCAAAGCATTACTGGAAAACTTTGGATTTGAGCTGGTCATTCAGTATAATGAAAACAGGCAGAAGGTTCAGAAGAAGAGCAAAAGTGGGGAGGGTGAAAATTCGGATAAACTGGAATGTGGAACGTGTGGGAAACTGTTCTCCAATGTTCTTATTTTAAAGAGTCACCAAGAACATGTGCATGGTCAATTTTTCCCTTATGGAGCACTAGAAAGATTTGCTCGTCAATACCGGGAAGCCTATGACAAGCTTTATCCAATTTCACCACCTTCGCCAGAAACGCCACCTCCACCACCACCCCCTCCTCCACTGCCCCAAGCTCCCCCACAGCCTTCCTCCATGGGGCCTGTAAAAATCCCAAGTTCGGTGTCCATGCCCCTACAAGCTCCACCACCCACTCCTCCGCCACCCCCCCCCCCCACCTCCCCCCCCCCCACCTCCCCCCCCAGCTCCTCCTTCTGCTACCCCACAGGTCCAGCTGCCTGTGTCTCTGGACCTCCCCCTTTTCCCTTCTATTATGATGCAGCCTGTGCAACACCCAGCCCTTCCTCCGCAGCTGGCCCTGCAGCTGCCCCAGATAGACACGCTGTCCGCAGACCTCACGCAGCTTTGCCAGCAGCAGCTCGGGTTAGACCCCAACTTCTTAAGGCATTCTCAATTCAAACGCCCACGGACTAGAATTACCGATGATCAGCTCAAAATCCTGAGGGCTTATTTCGACATCAATAATTCTCCGAGTGAAGAACAAATCCAGGAAATGGCAGAGAAGTCAGGCCTCTCTCAAAAAGTTATCAAGCACTGGTTTCGCAACACGCTTTTTAAGGAAAGGCAGAGAAACAAGGATTCACCGTACAACTTCAGTAACCCACCTGTAACAGTTTTGGAAGACATACGAATTGACCCGCAGCCCTCCTCCTTAGAGCACTACAAATCTGATGCTTCATTCAGTAAAAGATCTTCTCGAACAAGGTTCACTGACTACCAGCTTAGGGTTCTACAAGACTTTTTTGACACCAACGCTTACCCCAAAGATGACGAGATAGAACAACTATCCACAGTTCTCAACCTCCCAACCCGGGTTATCGTAGTATGGTTCCAGAATGCTCGTCAGAAAGCACGGAAGAGTTATGAGAACCAAGCAGAAACAAAAGATAATGAAAAACGAGAACTGACTAACGAACGCTACATCCGAACCAACAACATGCAGTATCAGTGTAAAAAGTGCAATGTGGTGTTCCCCCGGATCTTTGACTTGATTACGCATCAGAAGAAGCAATGTTACAAGGACGAAGATGACGATGCTCAAGATGAAAGCCAAACCGAAGACTCCATGGACGCCACCGACCAGGTGGTGTACAAGCATTGCACAGCGTCTGGCCAGACAGATGCAGCCAAAAACGTCATGGCCTCTGCAGCCAGTTCTGGCTCTGGGAAAAGCACCCCCTTGATTCCATCACCCAAACCAGAACCTGAGAAGACGTCTCCCAAACCTGAATATCCCACGGAAAAGCCAAAGCAGAGTGACCCCTTGCCCCCTTCTCAAGGCACCAAGTCAGCCCCACCCTTAGTATCGACCTCCTCAGACCCACCGCAGGCCTTGGTGGCTCAGCCCCAACCCCAGCAACCCAAACTGATTGGAAGACCTCCCTCGACTTCCCAGACCCCCATCCCTTCGAGCCCACTGCAGATTTCCATGACTTCTCTCCAGAACAGTCTACCTCCACAGTTACTCCAATACCAATGTGATCAGTGTACCGTTGCCTTCCCAAGCCCGGAACTCTGGCAGGAGCACCAGCACATGCATTTCCTCACTTCTCAAAACCAATTCCTTCATTCTCCATTCCTGGAGAGGCCCCTAGATATGCCCTACATGATATTCGACCCCAACAACCCCCTGATGACCGGACAGCTGCTGAGTGGTTCTCTGTCACAGATACCACCCCAGACTGGTGCCTCCCACATGTCAGCTCCCTCCACCATCGCTGCTTCCCTGAAAAGGAAACTGGACGACAAAGAAGATAATAACTGCAGTGAAAAGGAGGGAGGCAACAGTGGCGAAGACCAACACCGTGATAAACGCCTGAGAACCACCATCACCCCCGAACAACTGGAAATACTCTATGAAAAATACTTGCTAGATTCTAATCCAACCCGAAAAATGCTTGATCATATCGCCCGGGAAGTAGGGCTGAAAAAAAGAGTTGTCCAAGTCTGGTTCCAGAATACACGAGCCCGAGAAAGGAAGGGCCAGTTCCGGGCAGTGGGTCCGGCCCAGTCTCATAAACGGTGTCCCTTCTGTCGAGCCCTGTTCAAGGCCAAGTCAGCCTTAGAGAGCCACATCCGCTCTCGCCACTGGAATGAGGGAAAGCAGGCAGGGTACAGCTTGCCCCCAAGCCCTTTAATATCCACAGAAGATGGGGGAGAAAGCCCACAGAAATACATTTATTTTGATTATCCATCTTTGCCATTAACTAAAATTGATCTATCAAGTGAGAATGAATTAGCTTCAACGGTGTCAACACCTGTGAGTAAGACAGCAGAGCTGTCACCCAAGAATCTGCTAAGCCCTTCTTCATTTAAAGCGGAATGTTCTGAGGATGCTGAGAACTTAAATGTCCCTCCTGCTGAAGCTGGGTATGATCAAACTAAAACTGATTTAGATGAGACGTCATCAATTAATACAGCCATCAGTGATGCCACCACTGTGGACGAGGGCAATGCTGAGGTGGAAAGCACCATGGGAAGTTCAGGAGATGTGAAGCCAGCTTTATCACCTAAAGAGCCAAAAACTCTTGACACTTTGCCGAAAACAGCAACCACACCCACCACAGAGGTCTGTGATGAGAAATTTCTCTTTTCGCTCACAAGCCCCTCAATGCATTTCAATGACAAAGATGACCATGACCAAAGCTTTTATATCACAGATGACCCTGATGACAATGCTGACCGCAGTGAAACATCCAGCATCACTGACCCGAGTTCCCCAATTCCTTTTGGGTCCAGCAATCCTTTTAAATCCAAAAATAACGATCGACCAGGTCACAAGCGGTTCAGAACCCAAATGAGCAATCTTCAACTCAAGGTTCTCAAGGCGTGCTTCGGTGACTACCGAACTCCAACCATGCAAGAATGTGAGATGCTGGGAAATGAGATAGGTCTGCCCAAACGCGTGGTCCAGGTGTGGTTCCAGAATGCAAGGGCCAAGGAGAAGAAATTTAAAATCAACATAGGGAAGCCTTTCATGATCAATCAAAGTGGAACAGAAGGCACCAAACCAGAGTGTACCCTGTGTGAGGTGAAGTATTCTGCTCGCTTGTCCATCAGAGATCATATTTTCTCCAAACAGCATATTTCAAAAGTGAGGGAGACTGTTGGGAGTCAGCTTGATCGGGAGAAAGATTACTTGGCTCCGACCACCGTTCGGCAGCTGATGGCACAGCAAGAACTTGACCGTATCAAAAAAGCTTCAGATGTGCTGGGCTTAGCGGTGCAGCAGCCAAGCATGGTTGACAGCAGCCCCCTCCACAGCATCAGCCTTCCGGCAGCCTACCCAGGACTCCCTAGCCTTCCTCCAGTCCTTCTGCCTGGAATGAATGGTCCATCCTCCTTGTCCGGATTCCCGCAGAATTCAAACAGTAAGTCACAGCCCAGGGGAATCAGCCCAATGAATGAGTAATATTAGGCAGCAGATCACATGTAACCAAGGACAAAGTACATTTGAATCTCTTATTATTTCAGTGAGTGAAGCCATTAAATTATTTGAAGTACATACTTTACTGGCTATAATTAATAAGTAGGAAGTAAGTCTACCTGAATTTATGCAGAAAAATAAAGACTGACTGGTCATAGCAGTGTTTCAGCAATAAATTTATTATTTATATCATTACATTTTTATGTCTTAGGAATAAATATTTCTTCTATAATCTTTTCAATACTGATTTCAAATGGCATTTCAGCACAAATGCATTGCTTAATATTTGATGTACATATTAAGTGAAGCATTAAATAATGCATTTATTGGTATCTTAATTTATAATCTTTCCAAGGGACGCTTTTTTTCTTTGTTTGTTTTAATTTTCCCACACATAAGTGCCAGGGAGTTCAAAAGTTAAGGGCCGCTAGCCACAGGCATTTACCCACATTACACCTAACACGTAATAAAGCTTATATTTAAAGTTTAACTACTAACAATATGACTTCTAGGGTAATCTGCAATTTGGCATTGCTATAAAGTTTTTATTTTTTTAGCATCCATTGTTGCTTGTTATTTAAATAAATTTGCCACCTTAAAAATATGTTAATAATTACCCCATGCCCTCCTACACCCAGCCACACCCCAGCCTAGGTCTGTAATTAAGTCAAACAAGATTTTAAAGCGTTCTGAGGCAATCCCAGAAGATGAGCCCAATTCTGTGTTCATCGAGAGACATGAAATCTGTGCAGGTTCAGTTTCATGAGTAAGTATAGGTGTGTAGTTCTACTAGGTTAAAAACATTGAATATAGTGTGCTAGGCAATCACATAGCCAAACAATTAACAAATGTTCAATGTTTTTATATGGTATATAAAAGCTATATATTATTGAATACAGAAAAAATGGTTCTTTAATAATTCCTTCTTTAAACTTTTATTTTTCAAATTAACAGTGACATTTTTTCTTTTTGAATGGGAATTTTGACATTCTCAAAAGACTTATCTAGAATTAGCTAATTACATATTTCTAGAAAGTTTCAAAAACACCTATAAGAGCTTTTTTTCATTTACCCAAATAGGACTTTTACATAAATATCAAACTTTTCAATCTCATCCTTCTCTTATAAAACCCAAACATGCCATGTTATCTTAGGAAGATATTCCCACTTTAACTTTTACCTCAGGACACATGAAAACAATGATATCAAATGGCCTCTTGGCTGTGGCAAGCTTATCTGGCTCCCTGTCCAGAGTGAGGTGTTCACATTAGAGAGAAGCAGAAAGGGTCTACACATGGAAGAATGGCCCATGAACATTGTGGCAGTGCCCCTTCCTGGAGCTATCAGACCTGTACCTTCCTCCCAGATAAGGCTTTGGGCTTAAATATCTGGACATTCTTAGAGTCTTAAATATTAGAGCTACAATTATGTGTTTTGTTTATATATTTTAATGGTCAGATATAGTTGTTTTAAGAATAATGCAATGGCTAGTTTTTGTATGTAAATGTATTTCCTAATCCAATTATATATATATATCACTGTGATTATTAATTGACACAGAGAAAAATATGTGGAAAAACTCATATGATCAATCATATAAAATAAAGTTTTTCTACATAAAGTCTAATATGAAAAAGCTCCTATGAACAGTGATATAAAATTTATACTTGTGCAAAATAGAGTAACATTTGATATTTTGCCTGCACTAAGAACAATTCAAGTGTCTGTGTCCATGGTTGTTGATGCCTCTGTAGTCACCCCTCTAGAGTGATCAGAGCATCTTATGTTCTCCCCACTGGATCAGAAGGCCTTTGCTTGGACAAAGGATCCTTTGCTGACTGTCCTAAGTGAGAAAAAGTGGTAAGGAAGGAGAGAGATTATATTTATGAAATACTTAAACAATGTAACCACTACATAACCTTTCCCCTCATTCGGCTCAGCATAAGTACAATGTATATCTTCTGCTGAAATGTGGGCCCTGTTCATAACTATCCGAGTTGTGGGAAGATGTACAGGTAGGTCCTCCTCAGCAAGCAGTATCTTTAAATACATCAGACACTGAGAAATTCAGCACTAGATGGATGTGTTGCTTCATTAAGTCATGTACCAAAACAGACTGGACAGTTTTATAAAGAAAAAAGGTCTGCAAACATGCCTACTGTAATTTGCAATTTCTCTTGAACTAGTTTTTTACTTTTTGATAGAGTTTAAACATTAGCACAGAAAAGTCACCAGTAGAACCCCATCTGAGAGCCTGAGTCCCCATACTTCCCAGTTCACATATTTTTAAGTTAATTTACTTGTGGTGGGTAATGCTGAGTATTTTAGGCATCTCATGGTGTGGAGCTGTGGTTCTCCATCTTCCTATAATCATCTTTCTACTGTATTATTTCTCATCATCATCAAGCAAATACAACCTTCACTTTATGGGAGAAATATACATACCAGCTAGGTGAAGTCAAAAGGAGAAAAATGCTTCATAAGTAGAATATTTATGTACTTCTCATGTTCCCTGGGTTCTTGCAATAAATTATCTATGTGAATAACTTTGAGAATATGCCATGTTCATTTTGGGCCCATTTTAATGGGATTTTAGTTATGGGAAAGGCTTCATTTTAAAAATACCCTATGCATTTGTGGTAAATTTGAAGGTTATGATTTTAAGGAAATCACTAAAAAGAGACTCCATTTAAATGAGATGTACTGTAAAGTAGTAGGTTTGATTCCAGAGACTACACCCTTGGAGGTATACATTAATTGTAATGTACATATTCAGTTATAGTATTTATCAATCTCTAAGTTCCCTGACTTAAAACATCAATTTTATTCTTTTTTTGGGTCAGAGGTGCTGTTTTGGTTTCCCATTTTTATGGCTCACAAAACTTCCTTGCCTTCCAAGAAATCTTTAAATTATTTAGCCTTTCAAGATCATGAAGAAGGCCCTTTTATGAGTAATGTGCATCACGTGTGCCTTCATTTTTTAATAAAATGAATTACTTTCAGCTTAAAAATTTTCCACATTTGTCTTTTTCTTTCATGATCATGTGCAAAAGGGAAAGTGGAGAAAAAAAAATCACAAGCCTTTACACCTGGAAAAAATTAGAAAACTTTAAATTGACATTTTATCCTTGAGGATATTAGCTTCCTTTGGCATTTTGCTCAAGATGAATTTTAAAAACCTTGATTTTCTATTTTTAACATATTTATTTTATTGTTTTAAGCAGTGTCTAATTTTTATGTATTCCATTAGTGTTTGGAAATACTACCTAACCCAATTTCCTCAAATGGAACTTCAGAACAAGCCTTTTACATTTTTCTCATACTTCAACACAATTTACTAGCACATTTGGGGTAAATATAGATAAGAGTAAGTCTTTAATAGTTTTATCACAATTGCCTGTGGCCCCATGACCATAATTAATTTTATTTTCACCTCAAAAATAAAATTCCCTGTTAGGAGACCTAGATCAAAGAAACATGGGGAAAAGAACATTTAAGTTCATTATGAGACAGGCATGTTCTTCTGAAAACATTACTTTTGGGAATAGGCAGCTGTTTCAAGGAAACAAAAACCAAAAAAAATTATGGTGGTTTGAGATTATCTGTAGGTAAACTTTAATCTCTTAGTGAAATTTCAAAGAATTGGAGTAAGAGTTAGGAAATGGGAAAGAAAGTATCTTATTCCGCATTGTAATCACTGCTTAGTTTTTCTTTTCTGTTTCTGGTATTCCTGTCAGTTGGCCTCTGAACTTTTGACTGCAAGTTTTTACAGGCTGTGCCTTTTACTAGTAGGTCTGATGTACATTGTTCAGTATCCTGAATCTGTATCTCTTTTCCTAAAATTTTTACTTAACAGCTGATTATTTACCTCAGCCTAATTCTCAAGATGTTGAAATCCTAGAAATCCTTGATAGTTTTTGACTGCAGTAGTTAGGATTTTAGAAGACTGTTGCATGACTTCATTGTATGACCTTTACCTTATTTTATGACCTCTAGATAGGAACCTGTGGATCCCATATGATGTTAAATCCTAGTGAACAACCATTGGTCCATCTTACTTTTTAACAAGCATTGCTATTAATTTAACTCTCTTAGTCCCCTAAAATTTGACTTAAATTCTCATGACACAGAGATGTGTAAGCCAGCAATTTTTAGATTTATGGGAAAAAGCACGGATAGAAGGGGGTTCAATTATTGAGTTGAAGTCTCATTGTACTAGACTTAGTTTTATGAGTAGGCAAAGAAGCTTCCTACCAACAAAGTATCATTGTAACTATGTAAGGAAGGCACTTTTGTGAGTAAAGCTTTTTCTACCTGAATCACTCATGCCTGAAATCCTGTAATTAGGTAGTAATTTCTTTGACCTAATGCATTATCCTCTGTTAAGTGTAAAATAGCATAGAATATCATAAAATCAGAATAACATAGAGGGAAGAAACTTCAAATTATCTAATCTAGTATATATGAAGCCTTTTCAGAAATAGGTGTATTTATATCTTTCATTCTTTCTTGCAAATAAAATTTTATGCAGAAACAAATAGAAAGAAGATACCAGGCATATTAGTGTAGGAATAAAGACCAGGGAGTTGACAGTTTGAGTCCCCCAAAGCAACTCCATTATGTCACAGTTTTCTCTAGGGCTGTGTAAGTGCCAAGAATCAAAGAAGTTTATCATACTAAATTAGATTAAAGAATAGGGAATTTACTCATTCATTCCTGCCATATTCTGCACAGTTTGTCATTTTCATTTAAATGTATTTCAGTTGTGCTAACCACCCTTCTGTAAAAATGTGGATACTATTATCAGTCTCTCCCTGAAATACAATGTTATTTTCAAGGATTTTTTATTTTATTGTTATTATTATTATTATTGGTATTGTTATTTTGCATTTGAATATTTGCAGCTCAAGGAATCAATGTTCTTACTTAAAAAATTGAAATATTTAGCATCTGCCCCTACTTACCATTAAGGATATAGGGAGAATATTTCCTAACATGCTGGGCATTCTTTAGAGACTATCACTGAAACTACTATAGAACTTATTTCAAAGCAGGTCAGAGAACAGTTGGGTGTGGTAAGGTTAAAAAGGAGAGCAGCTGGTAATAAGCTAAGCTAATTCACAGTGATATGATTAGGGTGAGGTTGAGAGTGATGTTGAAGACTTCAGAGCATCTTGAATTTTAAACTAAGCCTAAGAAAAGCTTTCTTAGCTGGGTAAAGACCAATGAAGAAACTAAAGTGTTTGTTTGTTTGTTTTCCTAGCTATAGCATGTAATTTGTGTGCACTTAAAAAAAAACAAAAAAAAAACCCTTTTTTAAGCACTCAAATGCTGCATATAGCATGGAGATAAGACTTTGAGCAATAGTAATAAGATGATTGTCTTAAATCTATGATCATTCTCTCTACAACTATGTACTAATTAAACTCCATTCACTTTCTCCTGGTTAATTCTCTTATCAGCTCATCAGGACTTCATCACAGTCCTTGTCCTGATCATTTAGTGGTGAACCTTCTCTCAATCAAGAATGAACCACCACCCACCCAGTCTGTTCCTTTTGCATTCAACTTTATTTGCTTCTAGAAAACATATTTAGGAAAGGCACAGACTTTTATATCTCCCTTTTCTATCCTGAGCTGACATTTAATTTCTCACCCAACTATCCAACTCATAAAAATGACTTTGTAATAGGTTATTACCAGCCACTACATTAGATTGGGAACTTGAAACCTAGCAAAGATCTCTTGCATTATGATAGAAGTCATACTCTACCCCATGTAAGTCTGCCTACTGAGCACTGAGTTTCTCTTCTCTAATGGGGTGAAATCATTTTTGTGTACAACAAGCAAACCTTGAAGAAGCATCATGTTTTGGGTGTGATAAAGTTGAGTGTTAATATATTCAATTCCTATCAAGTACCCCATTAGCCACATTGTCAGGATGGTAATGAGTAGCTTAACCTCACCCTGAAAAATGAAATCATGGTTAACCATGCCCATTCTTTGTCATAAATAGCTGTTACTTTACTACTATTTGGTTTTTGGTGTCTTCGGTGGTCATTTACTATTGCTATTTAATTGGCCTATTACCTTCTTTATTCAGTGTAAATACATTTGTTTACCAGAATTTAGGCAGATGGATTTCATTTTATTTAAGAGCTAATTGCTTTTAGTGAACATGATAGTTATCAGACTGCTCAAGTAAAGGAAAGTTGGGTCTGCCTCACCCAGAGGTATAGTAAAGATTGGTTAAAATGAATAACAGAGTAGGGGCCTTGCAAAGCATAACAATTAAAAGAAAGCATTGTTCTTTTTACCAGGATGTTCTTTTTCTCACCATTTGTCTTTCATAATATGAGAGAGTCTTTGCTTTCTGAGTAAAATGTTGCTCAACTATGCAGATGGCATTCCCTAGAGTTATTGTGGGGGTTAAAGTGAATATGAGAAATATAACAAATACACAAAAGCTGGTGCAGGTGATTTTTCTGTTCAATAGATCATTTGTGATGTGTGGAATAGATCTTTAGGGATGTGGCCATGTCAGCAGTGAATTCTGTTTAGGGTTAATTGTCCAGCCTTCTTGTGTCTCCATACACTGACAGTGGGCATCTCTCTATTGTTGTTTTCAGCTTTAACACCACCTGGTGCAGGCATGCTTGGGTTTCCTACTTCAGCTACTTCGTCTCCTGCCCTGTCTCTCAGCAATGCCCCCACCAAACCTTTGCTGCAGACTCTACCACCTCCACCACCACCTCCTCCTCCTCCATCCTCTCTGTCAGGACAGCAGACCGAGCCGCAGAACAAAGAATTGGAGAAAAAGCAAAGTAAGACAAACAAAGTCAAAAAAATCAAAGAGGAGGAATTAGAAGCCACTAAACCAGAAAAACACCCAAAAAAAGAGGAAAAAATCTCATCTGCTCTTTCCGTATTGGGCAAAGTTATAGGCGAGACGCACATGGATCCCACCCAGCTGCAGGCCTTGCAGAATGCAATTGTTGGTGACCCTACTTCCTTTTTGGGTGGGCAGTTCCTGCCCTATTTTATTCCTGGGTTTGCGTCCTATTTCACACCCCAGTTCCCGGGAGCCATGCAAGGAGCCTACCTCCCGCCCGTCTGTGGCATGGAGAGCCTCTTTCCCTATGGGCCTGCGATGCCGCAGAGCCTGGCAGGCCTGTCTCCAGGTGCACTGCTGACGCAGTACCAGCAGAACCTGCAGGACTCCCTGCAG